>NC_032017.1:20332255-20411493 GCF_001865875.1 Lupinus angustifolius
TATATATATATTAAAAAGCAAAATAAATGTAAACGAAAAAATGGTTGGCTAGATTCGGATATTCATAAGATTCGGGGACTGAATTCTGTTTTTTCAGTTTTCTCTGTTTCTGTATATAAATAAAATATCATAATCTCTTTTAAAAGGCAATTCAATTCAATTCAATTCTTCATTCTCGGATCGGATCTTCCACCCTTTCTTTCTCTTCAGGTCATTCTCTTTCTAACAAATCAATTCGCCATTTTCAATTATATAATCATCGCAATGTTCCTTTTTTTGCTCTGTTTTTTCCATGCATTCCATTATTTTGGATTTGTCATCTAATTTCAAATTATATTAAGTGTTTCTCTATTCAGATCTAGGAGTATTTTTATTCTTTTGACGTTTTTTTGTGCTGGATTCAGTTATGTATTCAATATTTTTACTTCCATTTTCATGATTTCGGTTTTTATGGGGTGAGGGCAACGTGCTTGCTGAAATTTCTATCTGAACTGCACCATAAGAATAAATGGAGTAATATGTAGGACCAAGAATTTTCATTTGCAAAATGTAGGTTCAGCTCGATAAATAAATTATTAGTCAATATGACATAACACAGTATCTTTTGCTTCATATAAATTTTAAACCTTTTTGGTTCTGGATTTTGTTTAGAGTAGGCTATTTAGATTGTAGAAATGGAGATTTATTGAAAATTACTGTTTCCTTTACAGCTCACTTTCTTCCATTGCAGCCAACCTAATATCTCCTATGCTGAATTAAAGCAAATATGCTTTATTTTGAAGGGTTATGATTTATGAAGCAGATTTCCTTTTAATAAATGCTATATAAGATAACATATTACATCGAGAGAACGAAATAGCTGCATATTTTAAACTTCATGTAGTATGTAGAATACCAAACCTTTTCCATGCATTGTGAATCCAGGCATATATTTGATAGCATTTATGGAGCAACCTACTTCAGAATGCAACCATTTTGTCGTTTTATTGAAATCTATTTCAGGATGCAACCTTTCGCGTGTTATTAATTTCCTTTCCAGCTTATGTGTAATGACGCGTAATTGGATCCATGTCAAGCTCAACAGAACATTTATTAGCTTAGTTTCAAGTTACTTGCTAGCTGTTCACTTAAGCGTACTGTGCAAGTTTTTTCTTTCCTAGCATCGTTATTTATAGGACTTGGTGGAACCTATCTGCTCACATCTTGGACTGTGTTATCTGTTGGCTTTTACTAACGTGCTTCTAAATTTATAAATTTACAGGAAAAACAAAGGGCATATCACAATGAAAGCATTGATTCTGGTCGGAGGGTTTGGGACAAGGTTGAGGCCATTGACACTCAGCTTCCCTAAGCCTCTTGTTGATTTTGCTAACAAGCCAATGATTCTTCATCAGGTAGAGTTATTTTAAGTTCTTTTCTAGAACTCTTACATCTTTATGCTAGATTTGTAAATTAGGGAAAGGATCTGTTATTGAATTCTTTTCCTATGCAATATCGGACGTATTTAGTCTTGATAGCATTCTGTCCATGTTTTGAAAAACAAGAATTCTCTGATTTGTATATTCTAGCTATATGATAAGAAAAAGCAATTTTCTTATGTGTGCGTGAATATGTCTTTAGGTGCATCTTGTATGTTTATTTCCATTAAAATGGCTTGATATTGATACCTTTTAATTTGACTTATTTTTCAGATTGAGGCTCTTAAGGCCGTTGGAGTTACTGAAGTCGTACTAGCTATTAATTACCAACCAGAGGTAAGAATCTTGGCTCTCATTACAACATTTTTTGTGCAATGCTTAAAGAGATTTATATGGGTAAACTCTCTTTATTTTGATGCTGTCGATGCTTCCTACTGCAGGTTATGCTGAATTTCTTGAAAGATTTTGAAGCAAAGCTTGGCATCAAGATCACTTGTTCTCAAGAAACTGAACCACTGGGAACTGCTGGCCCCCTCGCCCTTGCCAGGGATAAGCTGATAGATGATTCCGGAGAGCCATTTTTTGTTCTCAACAGCGACGTTATCAGTGAGTACCCACTGAAAGAAATGATTGAGTTCCACAAAACCCATGGAGGAGAGGCTTCTATAATGGTGACAAAGGTAATATAATTGACCAAAAAATGTCGGTTGCAATAATGTGAGACGATGTACACAAATTAGACCATTTAATTTACAATTTCCCTCAAATTGTGTAGGTTGATGAGCCATCGAAATATGGTGTGGTTGTGATGGAGGAGACTTCAGGGAAGGTTGAGAAATTTGTGGAAAAACCGAAGTTGTTTGTTGGTAACAAAATCAATGCTGGAATCTACCTGTTGAACCCTTCTGTTTTGGATCGAATTGAACTGAGACCCACTTCTATTGAGAAAGAGGTTTTTCCAAAGATTGCATCAGAGAAAAAGCTATATGCAATGGTCCTGCCTGGATTTTGGATGGACATTGGACAACCAAGGGACTATATTTCTGGCCTGAGACTCTACTTAGACTCATTAAAGAAAAAGTCATCTTCAAAGTTGGCCAGTGGCACTCACATTGTGGGGAATGTCATTGTGGATGATACTGCCAAAATTGGCGAGGGATGTCTCATTGGACCTGATGTTGCTATTGGCCCTGGCTGCATTGTTGAAGCAGGAGTTAGGCTCTCTCGCTGCACGGTAATGCGAGGAGCACGGATTAAAAAGCACGCTTGCATATCCAGCAGTATTATTGGATGGCATTCGACTGTTGGACAATGGGCACGAGTAGAGAATATGACAATCCTCGGAGAAGATGTCCATGTATGCGATGAGGTTTACAGCAACGGTGGTGTGGTTTTGCCTCACAAGGAGATTAAGTCAAGTATTCTGAAGCCAGAAATTGTCATGTGAGGTTAATGTTGTTCAAATTGGTTGTGAAGGGGTAGTAAGTTATCGAGTCTGGAATAGGTTTGTTTTGTTTGTTTTCTTTTTTCTTAGTTAAATTTCTTTTTACTCTCCCGACTGCATAGAAGACAGTTTTTCGTTTAGAACAATTGATGCCGTTATATAAGGAACATATCTTTGTAAAGGGCATGAATTTGGTATATGTGCAAAAAATGTGTATTTTTATGTGTATGTAGAAATCAATTATGAATTATTTGTGTATCTCCTGTCAATTGAACTGTCAATTGGGCCATTCTGGTATGAATACAATCAGTCGTTACATGATATCTTGGAAAACTGGTGCTGTTATGCTAAAGTGATTAGGAACAATAGTCTTGCACTGACCACATCTCTATTCCAAATTTGAATCCTACAGTTGAATAATGTATGCTTCCCCTGAATTATTACACACTCTTTGGTAATCGGTAGTACAAAGAAGCTTGAATTGAGTTATATTATGCTGAGATTTAGACTATTTGATAGTTGGTGGGGCATTGTTATAAAATTGAAACTTTTAACAGGTAAATCTCCAACATTATGTGGTTGAACGAGTATGGCGTTGATTTATTCTGTTCTTCCTATTTCTTGTGCAAAACTATGTGAAGAAGGGGCCATAATATGTACTTAGTACTTTACACTTTTACAGTAACCTTTTTATTGTGTAACTCGAAAGTATCAACATTCCCTGTATAGTGGTTTCTAAGAGTCAGTTTAGTGGTCAAGTTGTGAGACATGAAGTGTGAGTATATAAGTTCAAACTTGAAAGTTGCATAATTCCTCCCTCTCATTCTCCATTAAATTTTTTACCTATACAAAAACATTTGGTGCAGGTACATGTTCTTATAGCAATTTCTTCCTACATAGACTCAAAGTTGAGTGGGAAAAGGACATATTTAAGCAACTACATGTTGGTAGTGAATAGTGATTATTTTAATATTAAGAATGCCAAATGGGATCAGATTAAACCAGAACTTGCACCATAGGCCATAGTTCAGACTAATAAAAGAATAGAAACTTTTGTTTATATGGGTTTGCCATAGTGCAGAAACTTTTGGAGCTGATGACAATAACAGCAAATAGACAACCTAGTGATTTTAGTTTTCAGCCATGTAGTCAATAATTGCGTTTATGAGTGGCTTAAGCACAATACCTAATCAAAATCGGTCAATATTTGATGAATGCTATGATTCCAATGAAAAGCTTCATCCAAGTACAAGGTACTACATTTTCTTAAAAAATTAACATTTAAATGATAAAGTATAACAAAATAGTTATAAGAGTTTTTTACACTATCATCAATATCAATAGTTCAACTCCTAATACACATACACATGAATAATGAATATATTACAAAACTTTATACTGAGTTTATAAATATTTGACTCCTTTGGAACTTATTGTTTATTACTAATTATTCTTACTTCACCTCCATTATTATACAATACATACACACAAATTTTATTTATTGGGCTGGCCCAAACAACAGATCCAATTAGGTTATGCTATAAATTAAATGTTCAGAAAATTCCCAATCGTAAAACCCTAGTAAAACCTTTCCTTGTTTTTGTTGTTTGTGCTAGAACTAGAAATGGCGCTCAACTCAATTCTTCGCAAGTCAGGATCTTTTGCGAGGGCTCTTGCTATGACGGGTCAATTGACAAAGACCCATCAGAGTTATCACACCGTTTTGTTCAGCGCCATCAATCAGCACCCGAATTTGAACCCATTGGTTCCAAGGTTTCAATTTTCAACTACAGCTGTTAAGACTAAACCCACGTCTGATGAGAACCTTATTCGAGTCATCGAATCTGAAATTCAATGTGCTGAAGAGACCGATGATCACACTGTGAGTTCCATCTTTTTTTCATTTCGTATATCATATCCATAGTATTACTCTATTATTTCATATGAATAATTTATTTCATAGGTTATTATTCTTTCATATGACTACATGTTTTACATGACAGTTAAGTAGGTTTTTATAGTTTAATTTTTGTTAAATGGGTTCTCATATTCAAGTATTTCCAACACTTGATTAGCTTTCATTTTATGGTCAAATATTGTATGGTAATTGTTCATACCAAATATCTTAGCTCTTGAAAAATTCAGTGACATTTTCAAATAATTCAACCTTTATTTATAATCATTATGTATCTCTTATGCAATTGTTGAACTTTATATAATTATATTGCTTGTAGTGTGATCAAATCATAATTTGTTTTTATATGGGGAAATAGGATGACGCGGTTCCGAGTAATTTTCCATTTAAGATACTTGACAATACCGGACAGCAGTCTATAATACTTGAGAGAACATACCAAGGTGAAGAAATTAAGGTGGAGGTTCACATGCCTGATCTGGTCACGGGAGAAGGACGAGATGATGATCGCGATGATGATCCAGAGAATCAGGGTGCACCTCAATCAAGCCTTCCACTTTCAATCAGTGTTTCTAAGAAAGGTGGACCCTTTCTAGAATTTAATTGTGTGGCTTACGCCGATGAGATTGTTATTGACAGCTTGTCTGTTAAGAATCCTGAACTTCCCGAGGATCAAATTGCTTACGAGGGACCAGACTTCCAGTAAGGCCTTGCTCCCTTAATTTCGTTATCTTAGTTTTAATTATAGTTTAATATTCTCTCAGTGTTCTAGTAAGACCATTTTGAACTTATTCCTTATTTGTCTTCGGCAGGGAATTGGATGAAAACCTGCAAAAGTCTTTCCACAAGTATTTAGAAATTAGAGGAATCAAACCTAGTGCAACCAATTTCTTGCATGAGTACATGATCGACAAGGACAGTAGAGAATACTTGGGATGGTTGAATAAGCTCAAGAAGTTCGTTGAAGCATGAGCCTGGACATCTCTTATGCGTCCAGACCATCCTTCGAAGACACAGCATGGACGATACTGAATTTTTGTCTAAATTTGCGTATATGTTCTAATGACTTACATTCCAAGAAAAGAATGTTCAGACATCGATCGTCCCAGTTTAGTAGTTGCAATTAAAATTGGATTGTGTTTGAAAATTCTTAGTAATCCTATTTAGCTTAGCTATATCCTTTCCTGGGGTTGCTTTGTCAAAGCTTTCTCAAAGGGTTTATTGTTTCCTTCAGATTCTACGAATGCTCTCAAGTTTTCCTTCGCATTTTGAATAAATTATCGTTTATCTCGTTACCTGTTAGCATTAGAGCCTTTGTCTTACAATTTTAGAATGAGGGATTTCTAATGGTTTAGTTAAACAAAATTGTACTTATTAGCAATTCCTCTAACTAAATAAGGAATTTATTTTGGTACCTGCTATTCCAAAGTATTAATGGCCTGAAGCTTGCTATCTCATTATTTCGTGAACATAGTATGAAAATTTGGCAGTAACTAAATGAGAGTTAACAAAAATAATGTTGTGAAAAAATTTGGAGCACTTTTAATTTTGGCTTGGATCAAGGGTGTCTTGTAGATGGAGACTTAATACCCTTTTTACCCTCTAATAGTTTTAACTATAGAATAGAACAAAGGATAACCACATTCAAGCGTGTCATGAGGAGTGGAATATTAAGATAAAAACATTGAAAAGGTGAAATTAAAGAGATGATATTAATATAAGTAGTGGAAGTTGCCTTGGCTACAGGAGAAACAGATGCTTACATAAGATTTAATCGGTAGAGTATATTTACACAAACATACGAAGCTCAAACACTTAGGAAGAAGCAAATACTACATCAATGATTGTTCTACCCTTTCCAAAATGTTGGTCTTCACAAGACTCTAGATCAAAAAAGGAAGCTGATACAGAAAGCCTTATGAACCGCACTACCCTCTCTGAAACCATTCCATTCTAGTATATCCAAAAAAACCCATATATTTTAATATTTGTAAGATTGTACTCATGTGCCTAATCACACCTGAAAATTGTTTGCTTCAGTCATACATAAAAAACAATGCATATTTTGTTGAATAAACCACATATATCTACCAAATGGAAGAGTGTTATGAGAGGGTTGGGTTTGGAGGTGAGTAAGCACTTAAGGCTCCATTTGGTATAGCTTCCTGAACATAAAAAATAACATTATATATGCTAAACATGAATCCATTATTATTTGTCAACTACTATCACATGTAAAGCCGTGAAAAGTGAGTGAAGAAAGTCAATATCCATAATTTCATAGAATATATTAATGACTTACAGTGATAACTAAAATTCCAAAATCAATTAGCCACCCAAGTTAAGGCTTTTAGCATTCAATGAAGTCTGTTGGGAAAGGCAAACATTAACCAGTGTCTTGTTTGTTGACTGCAAAATAATAACAATGACGTGAAAACAATAGCTCATGTGGATGCTCAACAAATATAAAATCTGCCAGAAATAGAGCAGATCACCAACAAATCCATAGTTGAAAATTTATATTCTCTGTACATTTTCAAAGCCCTATTCCAGTAAAAAGAAACTCATGACATTTTTGGTCAACTGCCAGCTTCTGAAAGGGAGAACCACAATCAAGATGCTATAACAGGCCATACATTAATTGCCACTTTGTAAAGGAAACAGACAGATACCACAAGATAGGACAAAAGCACTCTGCAAATAATAATAAAAAATGTTGCAACCAGTGACGATCTTGAACACAACTCTAGGTGGTGCAAGTCCATGATCTACACAAAACAAGACTTAGAACAATTAGAATATAGATAAATTTTAAAGGAAAAGGGAATATTTATTTTTGTACACTGATTTTAAAAAATTTGGGGCAAGTGCTCCCCACCTGTCCTTGGTTGCAACCTTATATTCACATCAATTAAAGCATTTGTCTGAGCTGCTGGTTTTCCTTACGAAGAGACTTCACTTCATTTAACAACTCGGCTTGGTTTTCCAGAATAGATTTCATCACAGTGGACATTTCCATCTGTTCAATATGACCATTAATTAGGGAGGGATTACAAAATTGGAAATTAAAACTAATTCCAGATGCACACCTCTTGCAGATGAAACTGTCTTAAAATTTCAATATGAAGGTTTCTCATATCCTCGTGTATGGATTTCTGAAATGAATCTAGGGTTTCTTCCAGGGTTCGCTGAAAAAGCTGAAGCGTAAATGAAGATCCTTGTTGTGCATCCGATTGAGATGCTTTGTGTTGTGAAATTACCCCCTGTCATAAATTTCACAAATCAATAAACAACATACAAAAACTAGAGCAACTAACATAAAAATGTATCAACACTCAACAGATTGTCATGATGGATTCTGTAACTAATTTGCATTCAGAGTAACATCAGAACTAACAAGATCTATATCAACTAATCCTATATATGGCCTGTACACTACGAGGTCTGAAGCACAGAAGCGGAAGTACCTAGGATGATGGAGAAGAGAAAAATGTTCTACACTCTTCTACAAGCAAACAACATATGCAATGCAATCATCAGATCTAATTAATCTGTATATATTAACATACATTTGTTGGTGGTAGAGAGCTTGATTCAATCGTAGCAGATATATCGGACTTTGACAGCAAACTACTTAGAAGTTCATCTCTGGTTTCGTCTCCAGATTTCTTTATCTTGGGTGAACCAACTGAAAGGGATACTCCGTCGCCGAAGGTAGATGTAGTGCTGATTCTTTCAGCATAAGTAGAAAATCTTCGAGGAAAAGGTGACATTCTTGGAGAATCAACGATTCTTGGGGAATCAATATTTGTCTGTCCGAGGCTTGTTTTTGTATTGATGGACAAAGTCGAGGAATTAGAGAACAAGTGATCAGGAAATGCCAATGAAGTCTCCTGGCTTGTAGAAACATCCTTGGAACGTAAATTGGTATAATTTAGGCTTGAACCTGAATAAGAGCTGATACCCATTAATGAGGATGTATCCTGCAATCCAGAAAACATTGATCCTGTTGTCTGACCACCAGAAGGCAGCATCCCAAAACGAGATGGTGCGTTGACAGGCTGACGAGAGAAATTATATTTATCAGATAGCTTCTCACCACCCCAAGCTTCTGGTGGAGTGATGGAAGAATCTTCATTCTTTGAAGATGGAGGAGGAGTTGAGCCCACAGGTGGAAAGGACGATTGAGTTATATCCTACATTATGTAAGTAACTTAGTGTGCAATATAATCAGTCAAAATAGAAGAATCTACTTCGGAAAAAATAAATATCAAATGGAACTTCCTAGAGCAGATACAATAAAAAATTCAAAACAAATAGGCTACATATAAACATGAAATCATTCACAATGATTTGATGAATCAATCAAATAAAACGAATAGAAGTACTTAAGTAGTATGCCTTCCCTGACTCAGTTAAATCAAATGCGTGAACTAAATTCTGCAAAGATATTCTCAAGCTCAAAGAGCATAAAACATCAAAAGAAAGATGTGACTTATATGGGGGTGCAAATAAGAGCTAAGATACAACAACCAAGCCTTACCTCCATTAGGTCATAAATCATGTCCATTGACAAGGTGTCAACAATGGAATATTATAAGCAAGGGGAAAAGGAAGGAAGAAAAATGACATTTCAATTTAAGAATTCCAATCATACAGCTTTTATCAACAACCAAATTTGCATCCCACTGTGAATTAGGGAATTCAGGTGCAACATTGTTTAAGTAGATGACAGGATATAAATGTTTGGGTTTTGAATTGAAGGTTTAAGGTTTTATATTTCCCAGATAAATTAAATTCAAAATACGGGCCATGGGAGAAAAGAACCTGCTTGGCAATTGAGCCTGATTTCCAATCTAATATTGGGTGATCAATATTTCCTTCCTCTGAATTGGGAAATCTTCGACTAGATGATGGAAACAACATCATTGAAGGTTTTCTATCTGCAAACATATCCTTCTTTGTTCCACTTTCATCCCACATTGAGGGTGTAAATGGCTGAACATCCACAAGAGGGGAGAATACCTCCATGTCGTCCTTCAAGTTATAACTAGAACGTGGAGCATGCAATCTTGACAGTGCTCCACCTGGCCATAAAGAAGTCCGATGCGGTGTTTCCTCTCCAGCAGACACATTTAGTGAGGTCGATGAAAATTCACTGTTGGACGTGGTAAGTGAAGATGCTTCAAGGGAGGCACCCAAACGACCAGGATTCCTTGTAGTGGACACCGATGTAGATACAGAAATGCTTGAAGAAGTTGCTGAAGGTAGAGGATCAGGCATAAGGATTGAATCTTCAACTGCATCCCCCATAAGAGCAATCTCAGGAGTGCAACTCCTTTCATTAACAATAACAGGTTTTGACCTTTGCCAGCATAAACTAGTAACAGCCTGTTGCAAGCCAAGATAATTTAGAGTAAAAAATAAAAATAAGATACTAAATTCACAAACATAAATCGGAGTGCTAGAGACTATTGTTTAATTTAAAACATTTTCATTTTATAGTATTCATGAATGACTAATGATATAGGACACCCTTTAACTACATAACAAAGCAGTTGGGAAATGATATATAGAAATGGAAATCTCTATAAGCTACTGACCTCTACTAATTTGAAAACACATTATTGCATAATATATTTTTAGAGCAATAAAAGTTAAGAACATTAATAAAGACTCAATTAACAAAGATTTGTGAAGGAAGAAACGCTAAGGCAGCATTACTCAAATAATTAAAATTAGGAAAGCAGGTACTAGCCGTTGGTCATAACAGACTCAAGAAAAACATGCTTAGTACTTATCTATATGTCACTCAGTATGCTATGATTAGAGACTTCATAAATTTGACATAGCATGCATATTTATTATCAGACAAAAATAAGGTAGCTTGCTCATCCATTATAACACATCAAAGGAATTACTAAGAAGGCAATCGAAACCAAAGAGCCACAAGTTAATCAATCTTGTATATCTATTATCTTATAATGCCATCTTTAACCAATCAAGGGTTGAGAGACATCAAGTAATTTGGGAAGTTAAAACTTTAAAGTAGCTTGGGTAGTTTCATATTCTAAGTTAGTTGTACATACAAACTTACAAGATAAATTAAGCATTATGCAAGTGCTACTACTTCTGTTAGACCATCTTGTCAGCTCGGACAAATATTAAACAATAACCAACAAGCAGGGAATGAATTAAACCACGCAAATCAAGACAAAACATTGTAGATGAAGCAAAACTTACCTCTGAACCACCATAAGCGTGAAGAACAACAAAAGGTTTTGGTTTTCCTCGAACATCATAGAATGCCACATGGCCATTGCTAGTTCCAGCAGCTAGCATTAAACCATCATCTCTAAAAGCCAATGAAGAGAAAGGAGCTTCATAAGAAATGCAAGCTGATGGTTTTCTAGAACCAGAGTCATAAGTATATAGTTTCTTGTCAAGACCCACACTAGCAATGATCTGTAAATGGGAGAAAGATGTCAGAAAGTAAAATTACCCCAACTCAAAGAAAAGGTAGTGGACAGCAGGATGAAATAGTGTCACAAAGTATGTATATAAAATTAAAACAAGCCATGAAAAATGAGACCTTGTCATTGGATGGAGAGAAGCTAATACCAGCAGTTGGTGCAGAATGCTGCTTCAACCATGAAACCTTATTTTTTCAAAAAACAAAAGGAAAAGAAACAGAAAATGAATACGGCCAGTCAAATCAAAAAGATTCACTTGACATAATAATAAAATAAAGATAAAAAAGTTGAGAAAGGAAGAACTTGCTACAGAAAGACGTAATTCTTTGAACTACAATGCTATGAAATTGACTACAATATTATTATGAAGGTTGTATAAGGAGAAAGATGTTACAAGTATAAGTTTTTCACTATTAGAATTTTAAACGGAGAAGACCAATTAATTGCTTCTAATATGGGCGGAGTACAACTGCTTTAAGGCTATTGCATACCTTAGGGCTACGACCGGTTGTATCCCACAAATGTACTGTCCCATCATCACCAGCAGTCACTAGAAGGTGACGACTAACCCGAGAATAATCAAGAACTCTCAACATCTGGTCTTACAATTTCAAAGATGAGAGGTTAGTCCACACACTGATGCAAAGCCAAGCACCTAGAAGAAGTTTCAACAAAGCAGAAAAACCTGTTGATTGGGATCCTTGAGTTCTGCAGCCCTTGCCCCAGAAGCAAGGTTATGAAGTATAAGGTCCCCGCTAAGGCTGATAGAAGCCAAATGTTCATCTTTACAATTGTACATCACACCTGTGACAGTATTGGTGTGACCCCTCAGCCATTTAATACAGCGCTTCCTTTGCAAATCCCATATCCTTACAACTTGACCACTTCCTCCAGAACACATGTATCTGGATGCCTTGGTGCTGAAGCTGATAGCTGATATAGATTCCTGAACACGGGCAAACAGCATGAAGTAACCCAGAGAGATAAAAAAAAGGAAGTGCTTGATTGAGCTGGAATCATGTTACTATCAGGACCACTAACACTAAGGAATGACCAGATAATTACAACAAAATAAAGAATTTATGCAGTTAACATGATCTATGATAGAGTATTATGATGTAGTTTGATCCATGTCACCAACCCCACCTAGTCGGATTAAACTTGGTTGTTGTTGTAAAGAACTTATGCAGTAAAGTAACTCTAATTGCAATGCAAGGCCAGACTGAAATTTTGGCCACTTCTCTATCGCAGCTCCGAAAAAGTTGGAACAGATACCCGAAAGATGACATGAAAGTATTCTACAAAAAAGGCTTCCCTGCCTTTGTTGCCTCTGACAAATTCAGAAAAAGAAAAGGTCCAAGTGTCCAACTTTGACAGAACAGGGCAGTCTTCCCCCATATGCATAAATTCTTTAATCAAAGGGTCACGGCAAGAGTTTTCAGTTTCAAATACAAGCTTATATTGATTATAACATTGCATTTAATGTGACTTCAATTCTAATTCTAAATACAACCACTTGAGACAATGCTAAACAAGGCCATGATTTAGCATCAGTAGACCTCATGTGAGGGTTTTAAGATTTGCACGTGTTCATTATTTTGTCATTTTGTGCATAAAACTCCACCTAGTCCAAACCCAACAGCAGAAATTACCTCAATACCGTCTCCACTATCAGTACCAACAACGGGAATGGTTCCCATACTGTTCCCATTCTTATGCCACAACGAGATCTTATCATCCCCAGCACTGGCCACAACCAAATCTGTTGAAGAAACCAAAATTCATAAAAACAAAGTAAGAACCATGTAGTCTTAACACATTTTTTGTTCAGCTAAATTTTTAGGAAATAGTCACTTTTTTCCAAAAGCTCTCACTAGGATTTTGATTATAACCGAGTTTGAACACAAAATAACACAATCTAAACACAGACTGAGAATCAAACAAAATCACCAATAGCTAAGTATTTTAATGTAGCACAATTTGTAGAGATGCAAACCCTATAAAGCAATTGAGAAACTCACTAGTGTGGTTCCACTTCACAGAATTGACTTGAGAACCAGGGTAAGGGGTGAAGCTGAGGGTGCAAGGATCACCGGGCTTGACGGAAGCATCAAAAAGCTTCACGGTGTCGCCGCCACTTGCTGCCAACAACGCCATTGACGGATCCCTAAAACTTTCCAACTAAGTTTGAGAAAATGTCAGTGGTAAAGAGAGTCGTGTGAGATCGGAGTTGGATTCGACGGTTTTATGGAGAAATCGGTGGCAACATTTTTCGATTTGGATTTAGAAATGAGAAACCCTACAACGGTTCAGAGTTTGGAAAATTTTGAACTAATAAGTTATAGAAAGTGAGCGCCTTTTATATCATAGCCATCATCACCTGGGTGGGAACCGGGTACAAGCTTTATAATCACTCTCCTTTATTTTTTACTGGGACATCTATTCTATCTTAAATTGTGTCAACTGTGTGTAGTACAAATCTAAGATTGGTTGAAAAAATATTTCTACAAAATTAATAATTAATTATTTTTTAAATTATTCACAGTTATAAATATATGTAGTGGTATAATTTATAAGAGAACATATGTGTATTTTTTTTTTTAAGTGTAACATCTGTACACTTCACTGTAAAACATAAATCATGGATATATATATTGATAGAGTAACAAATTCATATATTCTCTTTTTTTTTGTCCTTATCTTATGGGAAAAATTCCAAAGCAAATTTTAGAACTAAAATTAGCACCAGAATGTCTAAATAATTATTTTAGGAGTAAAGTGTGTTTTCCTGTTTTACTATTGGATGAAAAGTAACTTAATGACACTATTTAAAGTTTCAATTTTCAAATTTATTGTAAAACTAAAACGTTATTTTTATACATTACCTAATAACTTCTCTATAAAAAATTCTATTTTATGGGTGACGTTATTCAACATTTCATAGATAAAAAATAATCTTTTTCAAGATACATGATTGTCTTTCGACAAATGTTGCTTACAAAAATTAAAGTATTAAACCATTGATCTTATAGTGATACCAACATATTGATATTATGATTCTAGCCCTTTTGATGCAATGGCTATACTGCTGACATCAAATAACCAAATAAATAAGGATGTAATACTTTTGCACTCATAATGAAAAGTTTTTCCATCACTCATAACTATGATTATCTCTTGAACAAAATAATCCAAATGAAAATAAATATAAACTCACATTATAATCATGTCAAGTATTTCATTGTTTTATCTTTTATGGGTGAAGTTGGTGTTAATAAATTTCAAGTTCCAGTGGATAAATAAATTAACATCCTGAAGGTGGATATGCCAACTAACACAGTCTAACTTATGTCTCTTGGTATGAGCCAAGAAAAAGCATTGTGTTGCTTGGAATATCAGTCAATCTGAAATTCCTTCAAATCCAAGCAAACAAAGCAAAAAATAGATGTTTCCTAACTAGGTAAAATCAATAGCTCTGCAATGCTAATAGCATAAGATCTTAATCTAAAAGTACAAAATACAAACCAATAGAAAACCATAAAATCCATCAAATGGCATCTTTTACTATCTCAATATAACTGGCTAGAATAATCATCAACACAAACTGGTTTAAATGCTCCCTGAATGTAGTTGATACTCTAATGCTATGAAGAGATTTCAGTGCAAAGTATGTCATTTTCTTATATTCTGAATCAGCAACACATGCAAACTGAAGAACAAAAAAGAGACATTTTCTTATATTCCTAGCAACCAACAAAGGATACCTTGCAACTAAAAGGACAAACTTGCAACAAATAAAGGATACCCAGCAGAATGCAATTAGAAAAAAATAGCAACTTTAAACCCGAAAAATATTGATGAAACAAAAATAGGAAATGGGTATAGCGCAAATCTTAATAGGGGCTTCGACGCAATTCAGTGATGATTAACAATACTCAAACACTTTTTCTTCTGTTATCTGTTATATTCTTAGTTCTCAACAACAAGGACAAGAGTGTATTGCTCTTTTCTTAGTGTAGGTCTTCCAGGTTTCTTTTTGCTCCTACACTCTCTCTTTTTTTTCTTGAGTAAATTAGTCCTAAAAATACCTAGAAATGTTAATTTAACTTATAATTGAATTTTTTAGGAATTATTTGAGTTTTTTAATTTTGTAGGTATCAGATTAATACTATAAAAAAATTAAGATCTCAAATGAGTTTCTTTTTTCATGTATTGCGAGAATTCATAGGAAATATATGCTATAATGTTTGGTATTGTACATGTATATTATTATCATGCTAAACATTATATAGTATCAAAATCTATTATGCATATGTTATATTAGATTTTGATCAAATATAATGTTTGGTACAATATTATGCTATAATGTTAAATCTATCATGTATATATTATGATATATTATAGCATCAAAATCTATTATGTATAAGAGGAGAACCTTATTAGGCCTTATACTATCACGCATATCAAACTAGTTTAGGTGTAAAATTATGAATGACATGATAAAAATAAAAAGATAAAATTACATTGATAGTGTGAGGAATAATGAAACTACACATATTATCTATCTATCTTTTACTTATACATATCTCTATGATTTGTGTACATACATTACATATTGATGCTCTACATTATTAAACTAAATTTCACCTCCAGAGAGCTAAATCTTATTGGATATTTGGTTTGACATTGTTTTACACCCGAATGTTTTCAATATAATTTACTCAAATAGAAAATTGTAAGGAATTGGACATTAATTATTTCTGAAGTAGATCCCAATTGTTACCTCATTTCTTGGCAAAGACCATTTAATTTGTAAAATGTTAATGTATGTGACATTGGAAACTAGTTCCTTTACGTTTAATTTCATTCTTACCATACTATACAATGCTAATTAAATTTGGATTTTTCCATGATACCCTTCTCTCAACAATATATGTTCCACGTAATTTTGAGTAAACTGAAATACGCGATAAAAATGAACAAGCATGTAAAATAGCTAATTTAAGTATATGATATTATTATGAATGAAATGAACCACAACCACTAGCCCAAAAGTTCAAAATTGTGGACTATAACACACCACAAGTTTCATCATCACGTTTAATAATTATTTATTTAAAAATAATTTAAAATTTGGACCATAAATAAAATTAAATTTATTTCTGATACGTGTTAACATTTCCATCTCATATTAGACCTCTGATATTGGAAAGAATGTCAACTCTAACTAGATAGGTCCATGGCTTTAACAGTTTCAAACCCTAGTGATTCTTCCAAAATGGATTTCTTTAACAGTTTCAAACCCTAGTGATTCTTCAAATAGAACCAGCTCTGCTTCATGCTTTCTGAGTTTCTCTCCTTTTTTCTTCCACTCTCCTTTCAGAGGGAATAAAGTAAAGATCCTCTCTAATAGAGAGAAAAGTATATAAAAACAAACAAAAATAATATAGTGTGATATTTTTATCATTTGAATATAATTTAATGATATTTTTACTTTTATAAAAAAAAGTAAAAGTAACAATTTTTCTCTTTAGGAGAGGAGTCATTCTGGAGAATATAATATTTATTTCAATGAAAAAGAAAACAGAAAAATAAACTAGCATGGCTGTTTATTTTGTATAACATTTGGGATATTATTGAAAGGTTTGTTGTTTAGTTCATGACTCATGAGCTTTAATTGAATAGGGCAAGCAAGAAGTCTGTGTTTCAAGTTCAAAAATCAAGATTGTAGCATTTTGTACTTATAATGCACTTTTATATAATTATTCATGTGTTGAGTGATTATATCCGTCTATCTTTCAAGTTTTAACATGAGACATAATCACACAAGTAATAAGTGGTGCAACATGTTTATCTTCTGCCACAAATGCATATTTTTTGTGCATCAACTTTTGTTCATCTGCAAAGATTATTGGACCATGTTTTTTTTTTCAGATGGTTTTGGTTCTCAAATCTTAAGCATGACTATAAATAAGTACAACCCTTTTCTGTATATTGAATTTCTTAAATCTTTTGAGGTGATTCAAATTGTAACATCAATTCTGTACTTGATCTCAAACGAAACCCAAAAATAAATGAATATATCAATTAATAAATTCTGTTTGGAATTCCAAGTCCACTAAACCAACATTGTCATTGCTCTAGAATAAACTAATAACGTGTGTCTGTATATCTCTCTCAAAGATGGGATGGATAATGCTAAAAGAATGATAGATTATACATATTTGCTTTTGTCATGTTCCTTCTGCAAGTTCACTATGTTTTGTTAGCAAAAGTTAATACAAACTACTGATTGGAAATATATAACAAGAATGAAAGTTTTCTTTGGGCAGATCAAAAGATCATCGTTTTTGTCAATATAAACTTTGGTTGCATGCATGCACATGACAAATTTATTGTTTCTTCCCGCTTCTCAATTGTCACATTGCAAGAATATTATAAAATTTGTTTCCTCATTTGTGCTTCTTTAGTAATTACTAGAAGATTGATTTTGATTTTATCTAAAATTCCCAAATGATTGTTTTTTTGTCCATAATGTTTAGCTTGAAATATTACACTTTATATGGAGTTCACATCTGTTATCTCAATCTCTTATGTTACTTCATGTGCCAGAAAATATAATAGATTAGAAAAAATATTTAATAATTATAACTTTAACTTAAATATTATTTTTTCAACTAATCAAAACGATGGTACATGAAGTCATACAAAAAATGGAATAGCAGATATACTGCGGAACATATTGTTGCAGTTATGATAAAAACAATTAAACCATGATCCCGTCACAATTTAAATTTTGTGTCTGTATTAAAATATTTGATTTCCAACAAAGGAAAAATCTGTAAGATCATTAGACAAATCCTAGGAAAGAGGAACAATGGCAGTTGTCTGAAGAAGCTACTTTAATTTGACAATTACTCAACAATAAGTGCTTGGACACAAGTCTAACACCTTCTATGTCAACAATTTCTTTTATGATCCTCACAACTTATGCCTTATTCTTTAACTAAGAAACTAAAAGCATGTTTTGTGAAAACAAATATTTTGAGATTTTATATTAGAGATGGATGATGACGTACCAAAAAAGAAAAAGAAGACTAGAGGCATGTATTTCGGTCGAATGAGGTTCACCTGTCTACTTTTTTATATTTTATTGTATCCTAATCTAATAGGAAATAGTCATCCATTTAAAAAGAAAAATCACAAAATTATAAAATAATTTTTTTATATTATTTAGTGGTATTTAATTGGCTTAATACATAGAAACATACTTTTTAGGGACAGAGAATGCTCCTTCATTTCGATCAACCTTTTATGACCTATATCAATATATATCAACTAACTTGCTAATACTATTTTAAGAAAAAGTGGGAAGTAGGTATCTTCAAGATGCTTCCAAACATGTGGTCTGACTCAGATATTATGTCTTTCTAGCATAGAAAATCTAAAAATGAGATTTGAGGATGAAATAGCTTTTTTCCTTCCTTTGATTTCATTTTAATATTTATTTGAACTTTTCTGGTTAAGCTACAGGAAAAAGCATAAGGCTGCTAAATTAAGAAGATATTTCAGCAGATATGCTTCACTACTTTAAGTCATAGACCTGATTTATAAGCCAAAAAACTCAATTTGAAGATTACAGACACATATTTACTTGTCAGATCAAAGAAAGACATCCACTTTATCCTGTTGTAACAACCAAACATGATGCTTCACATCAAAGATATAAGAGCAAATTACCAACATGCTTATAGCTCGATTGCCAATGACCTGAACCTTTAATAAGGCTTTGATGTAATATTAATATTGAAGATTTGATACTTGTAAAAAAATATTGATGATTTGATTTTCTACAAGGTCATCTTTCTCCCATGTAAAACTAAATGAGTAAAGTACCAACCATTTTTGTTCACTAATTATATATATATATATATATAATATATATATATATGATAAAACACCCTTTCGAAAAGAGCTATTCCTAAGAATCATTTCAATTTAATAAATAGAATTAGGTACCATGCTATCAACCAACCTTTCCAAAATTTCATTAACGGTGTAGAGGAACTTTGTCAATCGATTAATATATATCCCTCATTAATGCGACGTTGATTTAATTATATTATATAAGGTGACTTCAGTTTCTTTTCAATATTGAAATATGGGAAGAAATAGAGCTTTCTTAATTTAATTTTTTTATTAAAAAATAACTCCAAATCATATATGTTACTGATTTATTTGTGTAATATGTCGCAATCTTCATCTAGTACCGAAGAAGATATGAATTTGTATAAGGTCTTACTAGATCATTGAGTATCATACTAGACTAAATGTTAAAATCTTATTTCATTGAAACAGCCCATGCACACCAAAAAAGATTATTTTCATACACATGAGTTGAATATACATTTCATTATATCAAAAAATAAAAATAGAAGAAAATAATTATTCCTTTGCATTGTATTATAGTGATAACATGTCATATTTAGAGACAATATTTATACTATTATTTATATCTAAATTTTAATTAAATTAAATTTTTAATACATTATTTATATTTTACTAGTTTTCTCCATATAGATATATTTTCGCACCAGACTTCTCGGAGAACAATATAATTGGTCCCAACTTTATGTCCACATGGCTGGCTAAGAAAAAATGTGACTGGACTCTACAACTTACCATGTCCAATTATTTAGTTAATGAATCTAGGAGTGCATATGACAAGTTGACAACCAAAAAAGGAACTCAACATGGTTGTAAAATGCCTTTTTTATCTTTTCTTTGTTCGATGAAAAATGCTTTTTCTTTTACTCTTGGCTTTTCAAGTTCATAGCTTTCAGTGCCCCCTCTACAGATTTATTAGGTGTCAAAAATTTTATTAAAATAAAACATGATCGAAGATATGCTTTCGGGACATGTAAATCTTTTTTTCTTGTCAATATTACTAGTTTTTTACTCTCTCCTCTACCATGGTTTGCATGGAAATATGTACTGAAAGTTGAAATCATAAAAGGCATTTTTGCAACTTGAAGAATATCGCACCATCACTTATTTATCCATTAATTTCTTCGGCCGTCCAAACTTTGGAATAAAATGATATTTTGTTGTTGGCCTATTATGTGCATTTTCCTTTGCTATTACACTATTAATTATGCTTATGCTTCTTCAGCTTATCTATATATTAAAATATAACAATATTCAACAACCTAAATTTACATATATTCTCTACAAAATTTCCTATACATTGTTGAATTTGTTAAAGAAGACATGTTTATCTTCCTAGTTCATATTCCTAATACGTAGTAACTGATAAGATTATTCCCTCTGTTTGAATTGCGTATGATGAAGGAAACTTTTAAATTTTTTAATTGGTTTATTGCATGGCATATCAAATAGAAGAAAAACAGCACAAAAGGGTTTGCTATGCTAGAAAGAATAAAAGGATGACGATTTATACTCGTAGCGTATGAATGGAATTTGGAAAAGAGAGTGAATTTGCGGTATAAGTGAATTGTGTCAAGGTCTATTAGCAGATAACAACGTTATACTGCATCCTCTACTTTTTTTATATATTTAAAAGATTGATTTTTGTTCTTTTTATCGGATTTTTTTCACCTTTAGTACATCAATTAAATTTGTTAAATATTCCTATTTAACAATGTTTTATTGGTAAACATAATTTAGATAGATTATTATGAATTATTTGATCTATGTAAGTCAATAGTATGGTAGATTTGATTGTTGTTATATTATATTATGTGTGTAACATTTAAACAGTGTAAATATTTATACATAATCAGTACATTATTTATCTTTCATTTGAATTATTGTTTTTAAAGTCAATAATAATTAAAAATGAATGATGAATAATGTAATGATATCGTATAAAACTCTTACAAAATCAGTATATACATCTTTTTTCTCTTATATTATTTCCTTATTTATCTTGAAACAAACAATCCTACGAAAATGACCCGTAAGTATATAGTTTTTATATTCTATAGCTTTCCTTGAGAAAAAATATATTTATGATATTATTGTACTATAGTTTGCCACCTCTTTTTATATTCTGGTACTTATTTTTTCATTTTAATGATAAAACATTCATTGACCATGTAAAGAAGCACATATAAATATTTTACTAATCCTCATAGACTTTAAAATGGCATTTGGCGTTGACTGTTATCAAGAATCAAGATCATAAATTAGTTATTGTCTTCAACTCCTCATTGCATATTAAAATAAATATCATTTGCATTACAAATTCTAAAGAATTAGCTTAACATCATTACGTTTTGCAAAGGTTATCAAAATTGTTTTCTCTTTAATAAATATTTTTCATAGATTTGACAGAAATCGAAAATGAGAGTTAGTTGCTTACCTAGTATGTTGTGTTTTGATGGTAAATTCCCAACATTGTTATCCTTCCATTTCTTATTTTTTTTTGTTATTTTAGGATTTCTTTTTCGTTTTGAAAATTTAATTATTTTAAAATTTCAATATTTAGTCAAAGTTTTATTCCTCCAATTATATTCTTATTCAATAATTTTACCCTTCAATGATTAATCATATTTTTTTTATTTCTCTTCTGAAATAAATGTATGTTTTAGTCAAATTAGAATATCTTTACATTATCTTTAAAAAGAAATGAATCGATGGAATATTATTTATTTTAGAATTTAAATTATTAGTATCTTCTTGAAGAGACAAACTTATTCTAATAAAAAAAAATCACAACACAACAAAGTTAATATTTACTACTAAGCATAAAAGGAATAAACATGTAATACTTAAATCTTTATTATTTTTATGAGACTATTTAAATAATTTTAGACTGATTAAAGAAAATAGAAACTCAGCTAAATTTTTGAGTACCACATTTGTCAAAAATTGTTATTCCAAATTAAATTATTTTCCATTCCACTCAAATTGTTTAGTTATAAGAATAACTTGACAACAACAAAAAATTCTACATAAAACTTTGACTACAAACAAGGAAAAAGTGTCAAGTTTATGGAGGCAATATATAAGAAAACATTTGTGGCAAAATAGTTAGAAGTTGACCTTTAATATGAAGGAAAGTCAAATTCAAACCAAAAAGGCATAATTTTGCATACACACACTCTCTCCAATTCCAGCTTCAGCTTCAGCTTTAGCTTCATGCATGCGTGCAAACACAGCACAACACTTGTTCTTTTTTTCTTCTTTCTCTTTCTCTTTCTGAACCATGTTTGATTCTCAACAATCCAATCCACCACCGTTTTACTTATAATATATATTCTCCTTATCACAAGATTCTCATCTTTCTCTCTTCATTGCTTTAGCCAAGCCAAGAATCTCTAAGATTCTTTACACCCACCACCTCTTCATATTCCTTCTTCAATGGCCCTTCTTCTTCTTCATCTCTCTCCCTTCCTTTCTCTCTCCATCACTTTCTTTCTTTCTTCTTCCCTTTTATCCTCTCTCACTACTTCCATTCATACACATAGCTTCATAGCTTTTTCATCATTATGGCTTCTTCTGATGTTAATCACCTTTCTCATCCATGTATATACGGCGGCGGTAGTAAGTATTCCCCATCAAAATTGCTGCTTTTTCTTCAACCCATGAAATAAAAATTGGATTTTGAAAAATTAATATTGACCCCATGAAGCTATGTTTTAATATTTAAATCTTTTCTGTTGATTTTACCAAAAGGGTATTATCAAAGTTCCTTAAGTCTTAACTTACTTTGCATATGGTTCCAAAAACTTATCTAACCATAATGAAACTATTGTTTGAATTTCAAGTCTTTTATGTTGATTTGATACTTAAACTTTGGTTTATAAATTTATATTATGATTTAGTGGTTCTTTCTGATTTAGCATGTTGATAATTTTGGTGGCAAGCAGGGGATTTTTCTTCTTCACACTCAGAGAGAAAGTTTGGTTTCATGAAATGGCTTAGTAAGCTTTTCAAAGGTGGGTCCAATAGAGGAAGGGTTGGTCGTCATCATCTACCTGAGCCTGCAGAAGAAAACATGAGTTGGCGTGCTCCATCTAGAGCCTCGGTGAGAAACTGGTTCTGGTTTTCTGTTTTCTTCAATGATACATATTCTTATTATTGACCTTGTCATAAATATCATCACTATTACTTTACCAAAAGTTAATAAAGACACCTTTTGACTAAGTTTCTGAAGCATGTCATCAATAAATTTATAAATGGAAATGAAATAATTACTTTGGGTTATTTACCCTCACAAATAATGTATATTGTAATCAGGATGATCGTGCTAGATCTCTGAAAGAAAAAGAGCTAGGCCATGCAATGGAACTTTCTCCAGGAGAAGATTTAAAGAGACCAAATGGTAGGGACAAAATTTAAAAAGAAAAAAGTGTTTGTTCTCTAGCTTTCATGGTATTTTCTGATCATAGATCATTTTCTCTCTCTTTCTATTAGCCCATCAAGGATATGATTGGGGGATAGATACTGATGAAGATTACTCAAAGGGACTAGAGGATAGCTTGGACTCTTCTACATACCCTCCATATGCTCCTGCACCATATTATCCAAGGGATTATAGGTCAAATCTTTGCTCTCATAAATCTTGTATCTGATATGTGAATTCCAAACATCAAGTGTTTCCAATTAGTCATTTTTTATTCTAGTGAAAATCACTTTTTTATTTTCCTCATGCTCATAAGTCCATATTTCTTTGGCATTATGTGTGTGTGTATCTATCTCTTCATTATATGGTTAATCATTTTTTATTCTTATTGACCACACAGTCTATGTTTACTATCTATGAAGATAAAGGGCTTTAAATCATATATAATGGTCCTGCTACATCATTTCTTTTTTGTTTCAAGGAATGAAGTTTCTTAAGCAATCAGAAGCTCTTCTTTCATTATACCCTTCTAAACAAATTTGAAAAGTGTAAAAGCACAATACAATAATCCAATTTATAGTTCTAACAGGACTTTATAGCTCTCTTTAAGATGTTAAATGAAGATACAAAAAATGATTTTATTTCTAACAAAGAGCATGGTCTTTTGGCACCATTTGCAACTGATAATGTGTATTTTGCCATTGAAAAACAGAATATGTGGCGGCTGCAATCAGGAGATACTGTACGGAAATTGTTTGGGCTGCATGGATTCTTATTTTCATCCAGATTGCTTTCGCTGTCACTCTTGTTGTTACCCGATCACTGAGCGCGAGGTAGTTTCATCCTCTTCGAAATGCCACCGATACTTCAGCATTTTTAAACTTCCAAAGCTATGCATATCATGCCACAAATTTTTTGATTTTGACACTTCTCTTTCGTCCATCTGACTGTCTTTTTTGTTCATGTCGATTTAAGTTTTCTTTATCAGGGAAGCATCCATATCATAAGGACTGTTTTAAGGAGTTGACACACCCAAAATGTGAAGTTTGCTTCCAATTTGTAAGTTTACTCTGCCTTTGCTTATTAAAATTGTTCTGCTTTATTATCACCCTTTTATGATAAATTGGCCTATCATCTTCACAGTTGATGAGGATCTATATTAAAAGTTGTGATATTTTTATTTAATTTTCAGATTCCTGTCAATTCTGCTGGTTTGATTGAGTATAGGTGCCACCCTTTTTGGTCCCAAAAGTATTGTCCATCACACGAATATGATAATACAGCTCGCTGCGGCAGTTGTGAAAGATTGGAGGTACTAATCTAACTGGTATTCTAGATTGCCTAATAATTAGTTTTATCAGAACTGGTAAAATGGACATTTATCTGAATCTTCTTATTCTTTTTGGTTACTGCTATCGCTTCCTTGAAGCCTCGGAATATAAAATACTATAGACTGGAAGACGGGCGTAGTTTGTGCTTAGAGTGCATGGAATCTGCTATAATGGACACTGGTGATTGTCAACCTCTTTACCATTCTATCAGAGATTATTATGAAGGAATGCAAATGAGAATAGATCAACAAGTTCCCATGCTTCTGGTTGAAAGAGAAGCACTTAATGAAGCTATTGTTGGGGAGAAGAATGTAAAGAAAAGTCCATTATTTGTTGTTTTTTTAGTCAATTAATTAGTCCAATTCATCTTACTCTCTATGGTTTTTGCCAGGGTTTCCATCACTTGCCCGAAACAAGGGGCTTATGCCTTTCAGAAGAGCAAACTGTCACAAGTGTATGATATTGAACTTTTTTATTTTGTGATTATTACAATTATGAACAAAGTCACAATTTTTTTATCAAATAGTTCAGCTGTTTTCTGATATTATATTGTTGACTTGTTTCAGATACAAAGAAGGCCGAGAATCGGAGGCCATCGACTAATCGGGATAAGAACTCAACCTCACAAGCTGATTAGAAGAAGTGAAGTTACAGCCATTCTTGTTCTATATGGTCTTCCAAGGTAACTTATAGACAATGGAAATTTTGCTACCAGATATTTTTCTAGTACTCATAAGAAGAACCAATATTATAAGAATTCTGGTATTTCTATGGGATGCAGGTTACTCACAGGTGCTATCCTTGCCCATGAGTTGATGCATGCTTGGTTACGCCTTAAAGGTTATTCTTCACTTTCATCCTTCTTATGATATTCAAATCCTCACATACATTACTTTCATCTCAATTTTCTTGAACTAAGCACATACTTTGATCCTTATTATGGTATCTAATTAAGTAGGTTACCGCAACCTTAATCCTGAAGTAGAAGAAGGGATTTGTCAGGTTCTTTCATACATGTGGCTTGAGTCAGAAGTAATGCCAAACTTTCAAAACATGCCATCAACAGCTTCTTCTTCTTCCTCGTCCTCTTCTTCAAAGAAAGGTGCAAAGTCCCACGTCGAAAATAAACTTGGCGAATTTTTCATGAACCAGATTGTGAATGATTCTTCACCAGCTTATGGTGGCGGGTTTAGAGCTGCTAATGAAGCTGTTAATAAATATGGCTTACGAAGTACTCTCGACCATATTCGTTTGACTGGTTTTTTTCCTATGTAGTAAAAATTAAGGATGCTTGAAGCTTGATCTTTCTTTTTGTTTGGTCAAGTAGTTATTGGTCTTGAAATGGTTCAAATTCAAGACAAAAAGCTCCCGTAAGGATAGCTTCACTCCAATTTGATGAAGAAAATGCATGCCTTGTCCTTATTTCTTAAGTGGTTATTTCCTTATGCATTGTGCATGTTAAGCAATTCACTTCATAAATGATGTTCACAATGCTGAGTACCATTGGTTAAATAAATATTCTGAAATAAAAAAGTGTCCCATGTTGAGCTATATGTGTGATTTTATTATAATGAAAGTTCTCTAATGGAAACTTGAGCCCTCATATATAGACATTTGTTTGAAGCAAATTTTACAGTGAATATTCTCTAAAGAATTGATATATAATGATAATTAATTACACAAGAAGCTAACTTTTACTTCATCAATCCAAACACTTAAACCTAGTGATTATATCAACTTCAGTTCACACAGAAATACAAATTTTGTAAAAAATTATAAACGCCGTTGCCGGGGATCGAACCCGGGTCACCCGCGTGACAGACGGGAATACTTACCACTATACTACAACGACTTGATGTCCAATGTTGTACTCAAATATATTTATAAGGACATACCATATACTTGTTAGGGAAGATCAAAGGTGATAAAGATTAGTTTCACAGAAAGCCCCTATGGCCATTCCAATTTTCCAATACAATTTTCCACCTGACTAAATTTCTTATTCAATAAAATATGGAATGTAACATGATATGAGTTTGAGTCATTTGATTTTGAAGATTCTAACTTGATGAAATTGAAGTAGATGTTGTCATTTTTAACAAAGATGATCAAGAAGGGAGAAAAATGTTCTAGGCATACTCCATATATTGTTTTGTAATCTTTATTTTTGTAAAGAAACAATCTCTATGACAAGTATGGTGTAGGTGAAGTTGGTATAATCCGTGACAAATGCAAGGAGAGGATGGCTGCTATGTTATGAAGTTCAGTTTCATATTTAGCCATTGAATCTTATTCAAATGCAAATGTGATTTCCAACTAATTTTAAATGCAAAAACATGTATTACAAGTTTACAACAACTGCTTTCAATCTCAACTGTTTCATATTTCAGTAAGAGACTATAATAATAATAATCTCAACCACTTTGAATTTCCATTCTCAACTAACAATAAATACCACTTAATGATATTATAAAACAGATATAAATGTTTACAAAAAAGCTTCTGTTGTAATGTAACTTCCTCCCCAAGTCAACTTCTACCATGATCCTTCATTTTGTCTTGCTTTTCATGGCATATGGTTCCTTCTTAAGTTCTGGCAGTTGTACTTTATTGTTACTTGTGTTTGAACAATTCACCTCAGTTGAATTGGTAAATACCTTTGTAGTTTTTGTCTCTACTCCAAGATAGTTTGACAATACTCTCCTCACCCCGAAGCCACGACGATGTTGAGGTTTGACGACAACGATGTTGTTGTTGGTTGTGGAGAAAGGAGTTCTGTCTCCTCCTCTTGCAGGACTAATTAGCGGCGCGGGTGAAAATCTAGGTGTAACAACACCTGGTTTGTGTGGAGTGCCTGAGACAGACACTGCCATTGAATGTGACACCATCTGCTGAGAAACCATATTAACTTTCGGAACCCTTGGAAACCTATCTGAATGTTTGGTCAAGTCATCGACATATAGCAAATCATCTATACGCGCTACAATGTTAAATGCCATGCTCTCCAAAACTCTTGAATAGCTCTCTAGTATAGATTTTCCAACATCCTGAATGTTTGACATAAAATGAATCAATGTTCAGATTTTAAGATAAACATTGTATTTATCAAAAGTGAATGATGAAAAAATAAGAAGGAGAAGCATGGAACCTTGTTGCATTGGATCTTGCTGGTATCCAGGGTAGTTTGAGTTAAATCTGGGAATCTTTGCTTCAATGAAAGTAAAATATTTTCAGCTCTTTCGGCAAGCAATTCTCTCTTATCTCCGTCTGCCATGAAGTCCTTGACCATTTCCCATGACGACTTTGTAGTTGAACGATTTGCATTAGTTGGGGCTCTTGAGTGCGCTCTTCGACGCCATACATAAATTGAGGCTTCCACGCGGTTTGCAATCTCTAGTGCAACATGTTCAGAAGACAGGTCTAGGCAATCAAGCAAGCACTCCTGAGAGAATTGGTCTGATGTGATGTAGCGATAAATAAAATCCCCCAAGCAAGTTCTTCCATTCTGAAAAATCAGAAAACATTATGTATAAGATAGTGTGCAGAATATGACCTGGACCTTCTTTCTGAAGATGGTATGCACGTATCTAGAACGAAAAAAATGTGTTTGCTTCTTGAGTTTATGATGCTGCAAAGTAACTTGCAGTGTTTGTAATAAATCCAATATACTTTTTTGACCATATGTGCTAATCATACAATGACATGAAAATAAATTTATCTTGTAAATAGACCTTAGGAAGGGCTTCCAAATATGACTCGGGAACTTCCATTTCAGCTAAAGCAGTGCTATTGATAGCCATGGCTGCTTTTAGTATTTGGTTTGCACATTCTCTTGTGTGATTCAACTGAATTCTTGATTTATCACTGAGACCCGCAGGGGGAACACGCGGTACAGGGAGCCACCACTTCTCCTCTTGCCGCTGAATTCTTCTCCGAAAAGAGGCTGATCCATCTGCTTCTGGGGCTACAATTCCTTGGTCAACATACCAAAAATCTGTAGCAGTGAAACTGTCTAAAATTTCCTGTGATAAAAGGGTTTACATGAAAACCTCAGAATGACTTCTCTATCAACTTATAATATACATTCAAATAAAAAAGTTCCCATACTTACAAGAAGCATGTTGTCAAGTTTATGAAGAGCTGGAAGATTGATAAAAATGTCTGATCTGGGCCTGCAAGTCATTACCTGCAGAATGCACGATATCAGAAACATCATAATTCATAATTCAAAGTTATAACCTTACAACAACAACAACAACAACAACAAAGCCTTTATCCCATTGAGCGGGATCGGATACATGGATCGAACAACGCCATAATACTCTATCATAATTTATATTCGGTGACAAAGCATTGAGCTCTAATTCGAAGTTATAACCTTGGTACTTGGTAGTTAAAAATAGAGCAACAGGTGAGGATTAATTCAAATTTACCTCTAGTTTACTTCCATCAGGAAATGTTTGCCAAGAAGGTATTAACTCAACAATGTGATCACTAACACAAAGTAGCCAGTCCATCTCTCTTCGCCACATTTCTTTCTTTTCACATTGCAGAGGTTCTAGTCTCCATAATTTCCCAAATACAGTGGCTACATGTTTCATCAAATTCAAATTCAGTAAATTATTTTTTCTTTTTCAACAATTTCTTAATTAGAGCATAACTTATATCAATGTGTATAACAAAGAAAGCATACCACACAGATTAGTAATAGCATTTGAGATGGCCATAGCAGTGCAAACCCCTTTTCCACATCCTGACATGTCTTCACCAAGTAGTAATTTTGCAAACCTTTCCTTCATCATGTTAATCTCTGTTCCAACAAATTTTCCTAGTAATTATTGAACAACAACCATATAAATATTCATTACTTAACCCACCTAAAGTGTGCTTTTATTTCAAATACATACATATTTCCAAAATTCAAAACCTCATCAACATTCAAATATTTCCAAAGTTTTTGCACCCTATCCAATTTACCTGAAATTTTTGATCTTATAGTGGTAAATTTAGTACCATCCAAGTCCAACTGAGAATGATGATTTTCTTTTTCATCTGATTTGCTGCATTTGGAAACTGCAGCTTTCCGAATAGGCCAACCAAGAGGAGTTGGAGAAGAAGACCCTTTTGCTGTTTTTGCTTTTTCAGTAGAACCTGATGAACACGATCCACTGGAACTTGTTGCTCTACTCTCCAAACTGGAACCATTGATGGACTTGTTCTTAGTTCCACAAGACCGAAACCCATCTCTTTTCTTATGAAAATTTTCATCCTTGTTGCATAAAGCCTCCATCTTTGACAACAATAACTTTTCCTCAACAACAAAGTTTTGCTTTTTAAGACACAAAAGGCAAATGGGGTAGTAGTAGTAGTAATCACCAAGTTGTTTTTCTCTCTCTACTCTCACCAGTTCTCTGCATAGCTAGAGGTACAGTCATAGATTATGAAGAAGAACATGTGAGTTGGTTTTATAGATTATAGTGAGTGAAGTGAAGGGACCGTTGAGGTAGACAAAGGAATTAAGAATATTATGACTTTTTCCGAAAAGGTTTGTGATAATGGACAATACTTCTTCATCTGTTATTTGTATTTGTTGTTCCAAATTTCCAAATCCAAATTTGAGTGTCAAAAGCCACGTGCCATGACAACGTCTCTCTCCGCTTTTCGCTCTATTCTAACTCAAAATTTTCTTGGTACACTCAAAAAAATATAATCAATCAGGTGTAATTACTTTTTTGGCCTTAATTTCTTATTTGGTTGTTTTATGAAGCTCAAACACCCTTCTCTAAATTAGACAATTGGGATATTTTCTGAGATTCATTAACCTAGGAAAACATATAAATATTGGCAATGAGTCTTGTTGGTCTAAATAATATATTGAGTAAATTTGGTGTACCGTTTTTGAACCTCTATATATGTTTAGGTATCGGTTGAGTCTTTTACTTTTGGTCTTTGATATCTATCAGATTTATAGGTACTCAGAAATTCAAAAAATATTTACAAAATTGTAAATAACGTATATATTTGTTGTGTGCACGTGTTTTATTGAAAAATATAATTTAAAATAAGAAAATAAAACATATCAATTATATAACCTCTTCATTAACATAATTCATAAACATTATATCAACAATCTTTTATAATATATAATCACAATTATGATTGAAAATATGTTTAATTATATTACATATATATAGATTGCAGCTCTAGACAACTTTGAGTACTTGTGAGTTTGAGTATCTCATTACTCAAACTCGGAGTAAGTTTCAAAATCTTTGGTCTTAATTATTCGTAGGTCCAAAAACATGAATTCAAACCCGACTCATTACAGGTATTATTGACGAGTATTCATGAATCCAAGTAACCATTATCATCCCCTGTACGTTAAATTCTCAAATTACACATTTTGTTAGGGTTTGATAGTCAATAAATTATTACATTGTCTGCTATTATTGGTTTAATATATTTACAATATTAAAATGTATTAATAATTTAAATTTAATGAATTTATTGTAGGTCAATAACATAGACTATATTAATTCTAGGTCATGCAATAATACTAATATTTTGACATCATTTTATTGATAACTCTTGGATGTTTGAGACGGAAATTTAAAATAATTTTCTTATCAAATAAATGGACGCACATGATGATTCAAATAAAACAAAATGCAATAATGAATTCGGAAACAAAGTCGCTATATAATTAATGCCTTTTAATATGTTTAAATAGAATTGTCTGCATTACATCATCAAAAGGAAAAATATTTAATATGAATGATTTTTTCAAAAGAAATGTCTGAATGAATTAGTATTGGTATTACTACTGACTCGAGTTAGGGACTGTGTTTCATAACTTTGATTTATTCAATAGTCATGTTCAAATCTTGACCATGATAACTGAATTTTGCCAAAATTTCCATGTTGTGTAACAGTATTCATAAAAAAATGTTTAGTACTATTATGCTACTAATAATATTCGTCAAAATTAACTCAGAAATTCTCAACTTCTTTTGTGTATAACTAGCTTGTACATTCTCATTGAAACTTGGAAAGAAAAACATAGAAGCTCTTAAACTCAGCAATGAATTAGTTAGATTTATTTGTTGATATTTGATGATTTCACCTGTATCAGGTACAATTTGAGGGAAGGAAATAAAGGATCAAGTCTAGCTATGAATTTAAAGTTAAAATAGACAAAAAACAAAAGCATGTTATAGGTACTATAGGTAATATTTCACGTATAGTAACTTCTATATATGTAGTGTGTTTAGCAATAACATTGATGGTTCTTATAAGTTCACTAAACAAAACCCTCAATGGTATTTATAAGTTACTTAAAGAGCTTAACAATACCATTGGGGTTCAATAAGTTACTTAAATAATTTATTTGATAAATATAATTTAGATAAGTCATTATCTTATAAGCTATGATTGATAAGTCAATAAGAATGACTTATGTTTACTTAAACCAATGTAGCTATTTCATATTTAACTAAAACACACAAACAGAAATTTTATTTCTCATTTTATCTTTTCATCTCACCACTAACTACCATTAATATTGAATTCTCTCCAAATAATACTCCACTAATTATTCCGTCATGAAGAAGAGCAAATAGGGATTCTTTATTATACTATATAAATTTTCTAAATAAGCATCTAAACATAAATACTTTTTTCTCTCTAGCTAAATGGACCAATATACCAGCTGTATAATCAGTTAATTTGAATAAACAATTCCTATTTAATTGGCTAGCTTCTTAACTACTCCCCTTATTCCATTTTTTTAATCATATTCAATATATTTTAATGTTTTATAAAATCAAGAAAAAAAAATATATGTATTTTTTTTTCATATCTACCCTTATTTTTATAAGTATTTTTTTCTCATAAATTTAATAATCATTCTTAATTTATCTTCCAACTTTTTCTTCACTTTTCAATATATCATTTCCTCTTGGTAATTTTTCCAATGCACATGAAACTATTTTATATACTTTTCTTCACTTTTCAATATATTATATCTCTTGCTAATTGTTCTCTTGATACAAAAAATTCCAAAAAAATATCTGCACTTATTGGGATTGTAATCGAATTTATAATGGAAAATTAAGCGTGAAAATATATGAAAAAATAATATAGATATATTTTAGTCAATTTTTAAAAAAAAATTAATCATTTACTAACTTTTTAAATGAGATGTCAGTGTAAGCCAAGACAATTGTTTCTTGAAATGACTTCAATTCTAACCAATTTGGTTGAGTTATAAAAGATTTATGAAGAGGATAAAACTCTTGTGTTATACATTCTTTCATTACAAGAGTTTGGAATCTAAAACCTTATCTAAACATAACCAAAATACATATATCACTTTGATTGTTCAAGTAGTTTTAAGTTAACTACTTTAAAATTCAAAATTCTCGATGTACTTGGAACCCAACAAAAGAATCAAAGGCAACAAGTGAAAAGGGTCAACAACGGCTAGGACACATAGCAAAGTGAATTACACTGAAAAGACCTAAGTTTTTATATCCGTTTGGGAAAGCAAAGACAATGTTAACCGTTGAACTTTGGTTCCTACTTTTCCAAAGTTTATTTTATACACACACTTGGACCCTGCCAATGCAATCGCCCTTTTCAAATCTTTCCTTTTTTGCATGTAGGATAATGTTTGGTTCAGTGATGATGACATTATAACTAGTCCAACTAAATACTAATTTTTCATTTTGTGGCAATAATAATTAAACAGCATTCTCTAATTTAATGATTCATGTGTGCCAACTTTAATCTGTGAACAGAACAGTATATTCTGAGTTTTAATCACATCAAGGTTTTGAATTCTTGAGCAGTTCGGACATATATGGTCCAAATATGATTATGTTCCATGATGGAAAAGCAATCTGTGGTTGAATGGTGAAATATGCTTCAAAATCATGTGTTTTTTATCTCTCCATCTTCTTTTAATACAGAGTATTAATTAAGGTATTAGAAACCTCTTCATTAATATAAAATAAATGTTTCAAAAAACAAAGAAAAATACAATTTTCAATGATATAATCTATTTGATTACAATAAAATTACATTTTTCATTAAAAACAAAAGTAAAAACATGTATTTATCTTTCCGTTAACAAAGAGAATCCTTATTCGATTAAGCCGCACTAAAAAAAAGTGAAATTGTGGAAGTGATTACTCACCACATGAAATCAGTGCAGCATATGGTCTAACTATGAAAAAGATATTATCCTTAGAGTTAAAATTCATGCTATTTGATAATCTCTACGCTTAAAATGGGTAAGCGAAAGGGAAAAAAAATAAAGGTATAATTGAAATTTTATAAAATGTATGATTTAAAGCTACTTTCCTAGGGTTCAAATCTAAAATGGGGTGTTTTTTTCCTCTTCCCCTTCTTTGATCTAACTTTAAGGGGAACCCATGATGAGTTCACCTAATGGGTCTGATAGGTAAGAGTAAGAAGCCATAATGAGTTCAGGCTCCTATGCTTATTAGGTGTTACAACTAGGTCCAATGCTTCCACTTAAGTTTTTCTTGGATAATTCTAAGCCAGGCCCAAATCAAAAGTTAAAGCTATATGGTGATTAAAAATTGTGTATAGGTGACAACAAGGATATTATATTTAATCATTCCTAATAAAAAGATGTTCATTCTGCATAGATGGTATATGAAATGATCTCGACCCATATGACTCAGAACCATCGTTGACTCAAGTATTTCCTCATCTAATATCCCATCATCTTGTTTTTTTTTAGTGCATATGTTACATCTTCATTGTGTACAACAAGTATTACAATAGATTTTGTGAATCATAGGTTGTATCTATACTCTCAGTAAAAGCCAATTAGAATGGTTCACCTGAATTCTGTGCATAATGTAGATATGTATAATCCATTATTCAAAACTGCGTAATAGAAATGAGTGCACTTTAATCTTATGTGTGACATAAACTGTGATCTTGAAAAGGATTCCAAGCTTAATTGCTTGCTATTGTTGTTCTAATTTGCTGCTACATTTTTTTTAAATCTGATTTTCTGTTGCAGTAGTACTAATCATGTGACGTAGTGATTATCCATTATTGTCATTCTTACCTTATAATATTTTCTTCTAATTAACTACACATTGGAACAATAAATTATTGTAGAAGAACGTTATAAATAATTAGAAACCACAATTTGAAAACATGATAAAAATTTGAAATTAAATTAATCGATAGGAACTATCTATATTGTGTAAAATAAATGTTATTACTAATAATTGAATAAACACATATAAACACGAATAACATGTGATCATGTGTTGAATTATACCATATAATTTTTGTCTTTTACTCGCCTCAAATCTCATTCTAAAGTATAATGGCAAAGTCGGTTTCTACTAATTCCTACTATTCACCACAAGGGTTGTTTCAGGTATTCTGCATTACTAAGTAAATGCACATGTTATGGGCCTTCTCTTCAACCAACATCATATTCATCATGACCTCCTCGGCGAACCATTAAATGCATCATCTTTGGTTTGGTTGAGATTGATATTTATTCACTAGGATCTTCTATCAAATATCTTGTCTCAAATTCTATGACAGACCAATCATATTATATCACATTGGTTAAAAAAAATTAAATATTTATAATTTTTTCAATTTTACTTTATTGTAATTGGTCAAGGACGTGATTGAGAACATAATTGGGGACAGCATATCTCCATCCGATATTTACGCCTAATGTATTAAAGGGTACATGTTGGCTATTTGCATGTATTATATTATGTATTACACTAGTATGTCAACACAATCTCTTTACATTGCTATATTAAGTTCAACTCCAAGGAATACGAAAACATCTTATTTTATCCTTAAAACCATCATATCAGACTATCTATGAACATAAATGAATTGAACTTCGTAAAAGTTAGCACTAAGGTGAAAAATTTCAGATATAAAATAAACTTTGATCACAATCTAAGCCACTACTACTTAATTAACATTTAGTGAACCCTTGTAATTAAATATTCTCGGACAATACGGAATGGATAATATGTGTCTAGAATAAGGCACGACAATGGAATAGAATGGCTCGTAAAAGTGAAGGCATGTGCACCTTCGACAGTAGTTGGTGCTGCCCATAACTGTAGCACACTGAGGACGACACTTTCATAGAATAAGTAATAAAGTAGAACCATTGTAGCCCATGTTGCATAAAGTTTCAGACGAAGACACCTCTTATCATTGTCCTTTAGTTCCTATTGTTTGCACATTTGTTTTTATTCACACCGAATAATAAGCTACTCATACTTGTTTTCTCTTATACAACTCATCAAATTCAATTAATAAGTTTAATATAAGAATAACAAGAATCGTTGATATTCTTTTAAGTTTATTTCTCTGTAACTTTCCATTATTCTCTACAAGACTACAATGCTTTTGATATAAGATCGGTAAGAAGCTGGAGGTGTAAAAAGCCAAATTCTATGAATAGATTATTCAGTGAATCTCTGCATGTCAATGTCTTATACTGGTTTCCTTATTTGTATACAAATTTGAACATTAATACCATTTATGTAGAAGAAGAAAATTTTCATTCATCAAACTATGTTACCTCATATGATGTGCTTGGCAACCCATTTGCAAAATTGACATTTCATCATGTGAATAGTGTTGACCGTGTTAAAAAATTTACACTCTCATAGACATAATTGGGTTAAAAGTATTTTTGAAAAATATATTATTTAATCATGTCATTCTAACCAACTTTAAGATATTTGATTGCCAATTTTTCTCTTAATTTGGATGAAGAACACATATCTTAAACAATGCTTCATTCCATGTCTCAAGTCAATCAGAGTGATCTATTTTATTACTTTTTTGTTTTTAGAATTTTTATTTTATCCATATGTTAATATATGATTAGTTTGGGATAGAGAATGTGACACTATTGAAAACGGTCTCCATCCCTTTAATTTTATAAATTTTATAACTTTGCTTCAACCATGATTTTGAGCTCAAATAAAAGTACAACCCAATTATTCCATCACCATCTCCAGTTCTCAGTTTTACTCTTTATTTTCGCCACTCTTACTCTTCTTATACCTCCTTTTACTCACATATCAAACCAAAAAAAGAAGATCAAAGTGTAGTTATTTTTAAAGAATTTCTCTCCACCTTGTTTCTCTTTTCTATTCCTTTATTTAATTTCTTATCTTCAACCATGTAATGCATTTAAAAGACCTCATAGAAGATTCTCCCAAAGAAATCCCATCCATTTGATCAACATGGAATGTGGTCCAATTGTCCATTTTGAATTAAAGTAACCAAATATGTTTGTGTACACTTTAAGTGAGTCAACTTATTTTATGTTATTTTCCCCAGAAATACGTGTGTCTATTATATAATAAAATAAAAAGTGAGGAAGAGATACAAATATTCAATTAAATTATACATATGATACAACTCTTTATGCAGAGCCGCAGAAGCCTCAGAATTTCCCTTTCTTGCTACTATAAACAAAATTTCGGATTTTCCTGCTGGACTGCGAATCATATCACACAAATAACAGAGGGTTCCACACAACAGATGAAACCATTAGTACATTTCTTTAACTTTAGGCATATAAAGTAATTTATACTTAAACAACTTTGTTTTAACCTTGGTAATCATCTTTGTCCCGTATTAGTCTCTTCATAATAGGAGAAAACTCTAACTCAAAATAGAGATATTTAATGATATTATAGTACATGTTGTACAATGACTCATATCTCTAGATAACAGCTATACAAGTTATGTTATGATTTTGAGCTGATGTAAAGGGTTGACATAGATGACTATATATTTATGTTATGTAAATCTAATGTAATAAGGAGAAGAATAGTCAAACACTAATCATTATTCACTAATAATATATAGTGGTAGCTGCTCAACGCTCCCGGGGACGTAGGCACAATTGGTCGAACTTCGTTACCAAATCTCTTGTATTTTTTTCTTATCTCTATACTTTTTACTATTTGACTGTTCGTTTGTTTTCAATAGTACAAAATAAAGAACTAACATGACACATTTTTTTTTTTAAATTTCGGAAAAGGGAAATTCCAATTAAGTCCAACTTAAAAAAGATAAAATTAATGGTTAATACATATTAGAAAATCAGATAATCAATATTTAAGTATAAAGTAATCAAAGAGACTTGAAATTTATTCGCTTTTTTTAGAAACAAAAAACTTGTAAATGAATACCTCGGTTAATATTTATAACTGATATTTTATTATTGTTATAGGTTTCTTTTATAATTCTCTGTTATTTTCAATCTTGTATTCTTATAAAGATACCTATAATTTCTTAAACTCGAATATATTTATATTAAGTATATTTGAAATAAAGTGAATATATAAAATACTAAATAAAAAAGAATTTCATGGTGCTTGTTGAGTTTTTCAGCCTATGAGGTTTTGTAATGCAATAGGGTGAGAAAGACTTGACTCTATCTCCTCTTCGGTATGGTTTGATTACGATCGAGTCTGAATATGGTCGGGTTTCATCGGTTCTTAGGATGAGATCATATTCAAAAAATAGGCCAATTCAATAATTAGGATCTAGAGTTTATATGCATTATATTTAATCGAGTTTAAAATCATATCATAGTTCAAAAAATGACCCGACCAATATTTATGATCAGATAAGGGATAAGTCGTTACCCGCCGAACCCAACCCATGCTCACCTCTAGTATCACATGTAAAAATTGGACTTATGCTATTAAAAAAGTTTGACATGAAAAATAATATATCATGTGACAAATTCTTTTACGCCATAAAAAAAGTAATATATGTCATAAAATAGTATTTAAATTATTAATGATTGACTTATAAGTGATATGTATTACTTTCTTGTAAATATAAAGATTTGTATAAGAATTAATATACTGATTTTATTCATTTTAAATTGTTAGCTTAATAAAAGGGTAATATATCTGTTATCTCATTTTATGTATTAATGTATGTACCATCACCTCTTGTGGAAGAGGTGCTATGAAAAAAAGTACATATTTATTGTTCCACGTGTTATTACATTGTATGTGCTATTAATTATGATTGGTCAGAAAATTAATTAATTACTAATTTTTTAATTTAAATGTTTTTTTTCAACAAATGACAAACTACTGATACATGTAGTGGCATAACTCATAGTACAACAAATGTACTTCCATTAGAATATGGTGATCACATTGGGCAACAAAGATTGATGTTGACTGGTTGGTACCTAACACTTATCATCATATGTGGCCGGTCCGTATCCATTTCCCCAACAAGAAAACCTCATAAGTTAGAAGTGACTAGGGCGCAGGTTAAATATTATCTGTTTCATAATTTTTTTTGTTTCTACGTCTATCCTTATATTAGAGGTAATTCTGTCCGAGTCAAGAACATTCATAGGTATATGAGACTAATTCTTCAAGTATATATTTTTTAATATACAAGACTCAAATCCGAGACTTTGCTTAATGAAAATCAAACATATATTACTTGAACGAAACTCGTTAGTATGTATTTCTTAATTTGATCATTTGACATTTCAACTTTTTATGTTTTACACCAACATTAAAATATAAAACAAAGTTTTCTATCTTAGCAAGTTAGAGATTCTAAAATTAGATTTGTGATTTTGATAAAAATAATCTGAACTCTAATTGTTAGCTTATAAATACATTGTTTTCTAAATTAAATGTAGCTAAAAGTATTAGGCAAAGCATGTATGCAAAATAAATTACAAGTATTTATATGACAAATGATTTGGAATGGGCATAAAGGTAAACATTAGAACCAAGATCTTCTCTATTACTTGAAAAGTAAGTTCTTATTTTTATATATATAATGAAAATGATTTGTTTACATCTCCCTAATAAACTTTGACTATAAAGCTTTGATGATTATAAATGGTAGAAATGTAGAAAGGAAAACTAATGATATGCGTTTTACGGATACCAATGTGATGAGGCTCTGCCACTTGTCTGTGGGTGATGTTGTTTTCGGCGGGAAATGGAATTAATGAAATTGAAGGATAAATTTGGAATCCGATGATTATGTGCAGCAGCGACTGGGCCATGAAAGAAATGGTTGTTTACTCTGCTTCACGGGACTTCTGTGGAAACACAAATACCCATCATACATTCATACATAGATAGAACCTTCAATAAATGCCTCACACGTTCTCTCTCTTTTTTTGTGAACACACAAAATTTCATTTAATTGGGGAGAAATATTGTGTGGAGACTATATGATAAATAATGAAATTTTGATAACATTTAATTTTAATTAAAATTTTGTCATAAATAATATTAAAAAATATAAATACAATTGTTTTTAAATATGATGTATTATATATGTTTCTATACAAAAAAATTTCTTAATTACGATACTTTTGATGATGAAAATAATATTTTTTATAAAAGTAATGCTACATTATCTTAATAATTTTCTTATTTATAAGAAAATAATAGATGTTACTTCTGATCATCAATCATTAATAAATAAAGTACACTTTATAACATACATCATTTTCTTATAGACAAAATGATTAATAGAAGAATTTAGTAGGAAAATATATTATTTTCTTTTTTTATATATCAACACTACTTGGATTTAGATTTCCAATATTAATTTAATTTATTTCTATTTGTGTATGAATGTCATTAACACAACCCAATTTCAAAACAAATATTATAAAATACCAGAGTTACTCAAATTAAATAAGGACAAGGAACAACGACAAATACTGGAATTGTGTGAGGAATCCTAATTCCCTCTATGCAAAATTTTGATTTTGTTTGTCAAAAGATAATAACAAACATGGAGGCCAGGAAAAATAAACAGAAGTTGTAGGTCCATCTCGCACCTATAGTATATATGTTATTTTTTTTATATTAAAAATATCTCCTAATATAATATAAGATAAATTATTTCTTCCAAAATCATGAATCCATTCAGTGAATGATTGTTCAATATTCACTTCATATTTTTCCAAGAATTTAATATGACACTATTGTAAATAAATTATATATCATTGATTTATTAATTATCATTGACTGTTAAATAAAAGTAATACAAATCAATGATGAATAATGTAACTGTATAAAAAACTTTACATTATCAGTGCACATATTTTAAACTTTTTCTCCCATTCTTGAAACAAATTGTAGATAAATGGATTAAAGAGTTGATATAGAATGAGTAGAATTTGATTGTTTTGTCTAAAACATTTTCAAAGAACTATAAGCCTTTATTTGGTGGTTGGAGAGAAAGAGAGGAGAAAGAGAAGGAGAGGAGAGAAGATGGGGAGATTCTTTCTCTCATTTGGTTGAGGAGAGAATATAAGAGGAAAGAGTAAAAGAAGAAGTGAGACCCACCAAAATTTGTTCTTCTCTTATATGAAGAGAAAATGAGGGAAAAAGAGTGAAAGAATAAAATCACTCATTTATTTTCTTTTTCTATACAATCAAACAATATAAAATTTCTCATCTTTTTCTATCTTTTCAAGTTTTTTCTCACATATTTTTATCTTCTTACTTTTTTTCCCTCTAACCAAATGAAGTATAAATGAATCGGTGGCTTATTTTTGACTAATCTAACTCAAAATTAGACCAATCCACACACATATATATCACCCTCTGTAACCTTGCCGCTCAATCAATTTAAAATGTGAAACAATAGTGATAGTCTGATAGAGTATCCACATGGCAGATGGGTAGCACAATAGGACATACGTCCCAAACCAGTGGGCCACTGTTCCAGTTGTTTGCCAACATCTTCATTTCTCTCCCTCTAGTTGGTTTTATTATTATATATAAAAAAGCATCTACTAACAATTACTATTCATATTTGATATTAAATATAAGTAAGAAAAATGAGTATTCAATAATAAAATGATTACTATATAAATATTTAGCATATAAACATTATAGTTTTTGGTAATATTATTAGTATTCATTTGCAAGCAAAGAATTCATCTATTTGAAGATGTTTGACTACCATTTGAAACTAATATTGTTCTTAATAAATGAATTATTAACATTTTAATATTTGTGAGCAAATAATCAACCTTAAACTAATAGACAAAGTTTGTATAAACATTATATTTAAGAGTGTAATATATATATATATTATTAGTATAAAAATTTATATACAATTATTATATCATACACTATTTATTTAAATAATAAGTTATACATATTAAATATAAATAATAGATGATACAATAATACTATATAAAAGTCAAATACTAGATACTTTTAATTAAATAAAAGTAATATAAGTATATGATAAAATAGGATTTTGATTTTGAAATGTCTCAAAGTGACCCTTGAATTCTTAATAAAAGCAACTTGTCTTCAACATTCTATCTTCCAACTCACTTCCATTTCGACTCTCTATTCTCTCTCTAACTTTCCCTTTCTCTCTCATTTCTCTGCTCTACTGTGGTCCCTAGTAACAGCTGTGTCGATTTTAAATCTTCATCAACCAGCAACTTTCTCATTCTTCACTAATCACCACAATTCGTAACGGTTCCATAACCATAACCCTCTCTTCCTTATTCTCTTATTCCATTTTATTTCTATTCTTCTCGTTATGGCGAAAGCTTCTTACGATGTTGAGTTCGATAAGGAAAATAAGAAGACCGGTGGAAACGCTTCTGAGTTGGAAGCCGAGTTTGGTTTCCCGTCTGAGTTCCCTTACGAGTTTGACTCGTTCGGGATGGAACATATCAACTCACCGGTAGAGTCGGTTGCAGGTTCTACTGAAACAGAGAGTAGCGACGAGGAGGAATTCTTCGCTGGGTTGACTCGCCGACTGAGTCAGGCTTCGCTTCACGAAACTCTCCCGAGTCAACTCGCTGTTCCCAATAACAGTTGTCACAAACCTAAGGTATGAACACTTCAAACGTTTATTGTAAGATTCAAACACTGGTTTCCATTCCTTTGTGGTTAAGTAAACATTTTTCTTCTTTTTATCAGGTTCAGGAGAAGGTTCGGGTCAAACTCGGTTCGCCACAGTCCACACTAAGTGGAATGGGAGACTGGTCGGGTCAGGGTCCCGGGTCGAGCGATGTGAGCCCAAATGGATCTTCTCGAGTCCCTTCACCAAATACGACACCGTTCTCTAACGACGCTTGGGATGCCATATACGCCGCTGCAGAACAAGTTGCGAAGTTGAAAACAAGTAGCGACCGTTCAAAATTCGATTTTCAGAACAGAGGAGTTCGCAGTGGTTTCGCTCAGCACGTTGTAGCTAATAATCGCGCTACACCGCTATTCAGTTATCACAATCTCAACCAGGGGCATGAGGTACTTACATAGTAACCTTATTTGGATGCTTTTGATGAAAAGCTTATCATTGTAACTGAATATTTGTTTATAATTTCTTAACTTGTTCAGATTCATCAGTTGAAGCAGGAGCAGATGTTGAAGCATCAGTGTGGTTCTATATGGGGCAGAGAATCAAAGCCTGCTTTCTCTACTTATCAGCAGCAGCTACAAGCCAAGAACAAGGGTCACGAGTTTGTGAATGGGAGTGTGAAATGCACTTACCCATTGACCGAACCTGCATGGCACAATCTGCAAGTTAATCCCCAAAATCAACATGTACAACCACATAGCGGATACGGGTCAAAATCCGTATCAAACGCTGGATCTGGTGTGAAAAGGGGTTGTGCTGGAACTGGTGTGTTCTTGCCTCGTCAATATGTGGCCCCTCACGAGCCTCGCAAGAAAACAAGTAAATCACATAACTTTGTTTTTCATTATCTTATTAGTATCAAAGTTGTCTCTTTTAGGTTGTTACTTACTCATTTTCGTGTAATTTAGTACCAGCGAAGGCCATTCATGCTGTGAACCTGAATATAGATGACCTGAGTTCCATAACACAGCAACGCTTTGCACATGCTTATGGCGCAAATTATAGTAAGTACTAGAGTTTGTCTTGGGAGATTTTTATTTTTGTATATTTTGCTGTAAGCTATGTTTTTTGGATTGAAATGTGTCTTACTTTGGTTTGTCTTTTCTTGCAGATGCGTTATTAGCCAGAAGGAATGCTATTCTCATGCAGCAAGTGTTAAACTTGCGGCGAGAGGAGGCAACAAGCTATGAAATGCGCTTGCCTCAAGAATGGAATTACTGACTCTTTTGATTGTTAAATCAAGAATAACATTCGCTTCACTAGAGAAGAAGACAGTAAAACTTGCTGGGTTGTGTTAGATTAGTTTATTTATTTGTTATCTTTGCTATTAAGTTAAGATTAAGGTTCGATTCAAGAATGTGTTTTGGGTAGTTTAGATGAAATAAATCATCTGGTTTTTGGGAGAGATGCAGCTATTTGGATCTGTTTCTTGAAGAAACTGTTTGAATGTTAGATAGTAGCAGTTTTGGGATAGGCTCTACGTTTTTATTTTTGATTATTACTATTATTAATAATAATAATTATTTATAATTTTAATAAGGTGAAGGGTCGTTTTCTTCTATGTTTAATTTGGCCTACGCGTTAAATTCAAGTAATTCTTCAAAAAGTTTTTGAATATTGCCCGTAATCCTTTGTAAGATCTCTTGCTTGTGAAAGAAGAGTATGAAATGGGATATGATACTTGATGAAGTAAATGACAGCACATTATGTAGTTCCTTAAAATCAGCCTTTTGCTGTTCCCACCGATTTAATGTTGGCCTTTTCAAGACTAAACTATATGGAAATATGCACCGAACCTAGGAAATTCTGTCGTGCACTAATCAAGTTGGTAAAGTTAAAATAATAATATCTAATCGAAGTAGACCTATATTAAAATATCCGTTTGATAAACATTGAATGCATGAGTGCACAGATATTTTCACTACAGTGACAAGTCATGGGTGGTGTATAGGACACAAAAGTGAAGGCAGAGGTATATAATATAAGTTCAACTTGCTGAGTTGGGGAATTGATGCAAATGAGTGGTGGAGATGTGCTAGATTGGATATGCATATGGATTGTCTTGTTTCCCGCCCCATCTAGCTGTAAAATACAAAAGAGTTGTCATTTTGAAACTTGTGATTTGTTATGTGGACCATTTCTTTTTTACTCTGTCTTGGTCAAACTTCTTGATATGGCTTATTATATATATTATTTGCATATGTTGTTAAGATTATTTTGTAAAGAATGTAAAATTTATGGACTGTATCAGTAGGTTGAGAATTAGTTCTAAATATTAGTTGGATCTAATTCTTGAACATGTATGTTAAATCTGATGAGACGTGACTCTATTTATGTCTCATCATTATCAAATTATATTAGGTAAATGCCTAGCAATGGGCATGCTCACCCTATGATGGAATACCATGTTTATTTGGTCATAATATCTAAAAGGATTTTGTTCTTTTTTGTGTAGGTATATACTTAAGAAAAAAGGATATATGTATTGATAATATGTGCGTTGGATTGAAGTTTGAAATATAACTATTTTTATGCAGATATTGCTGGATATAATTGTTGTATAATAAGATAAGTATAAAGAAATAAAATAGAGAATGGAGACCAATAAAAATAAGTTTGGAGAAATTGCACCTAATAATATTAACACATTGTAAATGATCCAAGGCACATCATAGAATACCATGCTTAAGAATCTATTTACGTACTACTTCCATTTCTCAGGATTCAACGTATCCCTCTAACAAATTTCAGCAATATAATCTTTGATGATGTACCTCAAAGAGAAAAATTATATGTACATTATAATTTATGATTATCATTAGTAAACTCTTTCTGATGGGAACTATTTATTGGCAAAAGTTAAATTTTATTAATTACTAGAAGTTACGTCAAATAGATGTTCTTCACTCTATATACAGCCTGGAGAATACCATTACCCACCACCATATTGAAAGAAATCAAGAGTCATATAAAATTAAAAGTTAATAAAGGAACTCTTACACTATCATATATTAAACTCATTGAACTAAGCAGTTACAAATTTTAAAATAACTTTCTAACAAATTAACTATCACTTACACCAAATAAGCGTTAGAAAGGATCAAGAACACGTTGTCAATGTGCAGCAGAATTGAAGACAACGTAGATACATATATTAAAATGTTTAAATAAATAAAAAACGTTAAATGATTAATTATAGTAAAAGATAATAATAGGTAATATATATGAATAGTTTTAATTTAAACTACAAATAAATTATTTTGAAATGAATCCCCACCAGATATCCAACCCAAGTAGATAATTTAAAATAGTTTTCAATGTATAATAAGGGATTGCGTAAATTATTATTTTTAAGATTCTATATCTTACTAAGAATAATAACAAATTCATGTTTGTGGATGTGATCACTCAGAAGTGGCCAAATAAAGTTGATAACACAAATAATCTAGGAAAATGGTTGCACGTCACCTGTTTCAAGAAACATCACAAAATCATTGTTTCTTTAGAGAAAACGAAAGACCAGAAAAATAGGTAATAACGACAGCTAAATATTTTTTATAACAATTTTTGGTGTACTATGCAATCCAACTAGACAAATTCTCCCTTTTCCACCCAAAACAACGGAATCGAATATCTTACGCTACTTACCTATAAAAATATTTTACTCACATCAATGTCTCTATTAATATATAACGTATGTAAATTTGTTTCCATATTTTTAGACAAATGTTTTACAAAAAAATGAGATACAAACAAATGTGTACAATATGAAATATTCTATCAAATTTTTTGATGTAGAAATAATGGAGTAATTTTATCATGTTTGTTACCTCCTTACTTTGATTTGAATTGTTTTGTTTTCTAATTAATGATATAGCTAATTTTTTTATGAGCTTAGATGAATATAGCGAATGTTTAGTAGAAGTTAAAAAATATATAAATGAGTTATAATCACAAATATAGTCATCAAAATATATAAATAACTATGAAATCCTATAACATTTGTGGGAAATGGGTAATTTATTCACAGAAGTTCTTAGCATATTACTACATATGAACATAATAATCAACATCTCACAACTTAACAAGACTCCAACAATATCACATGATTCACATCTACTTTGTAGTAAAAAAGTTAAACCCATATCTCTCAGTCTCACCCAAATCGTACTTAAATTTTAACATATTTTATTTAGTTGAGAGACATCAATATCTGCATGATCCTCTAGCCTTTGATCTGAACGAGCTTCAGATATGGCTTCTTAACTTCTTCCTTTGGAACAGTTATAGTGAGTACCCCATTCTCCATGCATGCCTTCACCTTCTCCACCTTAGCATTTTCCGGCAACCTGAACCGCCGGACAAAGTTCCCACCGCTACGCTCAAGGCGGCGCACGGTGTCGTTATTCTCTTTCTTCTCCTTGCTCCAGTCGCCACTGATTTGAAGCACCTTTCCGGCTAGCATATCAACCTTCACGTCTCCATTCTTCAGACCAGGAAGATCAACCATGAATATGTGTGCTTCTGAAGTTTCCTTCCAGTTGATGTGGGCGTTGATAATGGTTGAAGTGTCGTTGGTGGTGCTGGTTGTGGCGAATGGGTTTCGTAAGAAGTTGATGCTTCGACCTGTGCCGAAGATGCATGGAATCATTGACATGTGTATTTTTCTTGGCTTTGGAAAAATATCAGAAAAACTATGAATTGTGGATGATGCTGAAAACGTTGTTTGTTGGCTTAGGTTGATGTTTTACCGAGGCATATCATGTATTGAATATATACTAGTGGAGGAGGATGTTTTGGACATTATACCAACAAAGATACTCACACTATCATAATGCCATTTCATAATTACTTCATTTATCACAAAATATTAAAAGAGTGTAATAAAATATATAATGTAAAAATTTATACAATCACTATATTATATACTATTTATTTGAAATATTTTTAAAAAAATTAGTAATATTTCAATATGAATGGTAAACAATATAATTACAATATATAAAAATCATTTAATATTAATGTATAAAATTAGTTGTATTTCTTGTCTATGAAGAATTTGTGGGATACATATCTTAATTACATTCATAATGAACCTCATATTTATTTATATTAATAAATATATAAAAGAGAGCATGAATGTTTCAACGAAAATGAATCTTGAAAGTTATATTTAACCACATATTTCTTCAGAAGAGAGAGCTCCTGGCCACACCAGAAAAGGTTCTCATATGCTACGTGTACTTAACCATAATAGTTAGGGGTTATCATCTCAAAAAATTAAATTTTGTATTATTTAATGCGTTGAAAACGGAAAGTAATATAATACAAGAAAATAATTGCCAGATAGTATACAATCATTTAGTTGGGGAGCCACATTTTGAATAAAAAATGAAATTAATAATATAATTTATTTATTAAAAAACTATATCAAAAGCAATGACTTAAGTAAAGTAAGGAGGAATCAGTAAATAAATATGTCAATCCTACTAGATAATTAAATTTAAAATCAATAAAATACTATAAATATTAGTAGGCTTAAATATGACTTTGTCCTCTTGATTTTGCTTACTTTAGCCCATGTTACACGTTAGTTGTGGATGGAAAATAATGATGTGACCTAACAGAAGCCATGCCAATATTAGCATGCAATGCCACACATCTAGGATCTAAAAGCTGTTGTTGGAACTGGACCGGATCGGACGGTTAGACCGGTCGGACCGCTGATCGGACTTGAAAACGGCTCTGGTTTTCCGTCTTAACCGAATGAGAGTTGAACCGCTTTGAACCGGAAAAAATCCGGTCCGACGATGTTTAACCCGGTTAAACCGGATTAACCCGGGAAGTAAACCGGACGGCTCACTTAAAAATAAAAAAAATGGGACAATGTTCTAATATTTTATTTTACTACGGTCCAAAAAAAGATAAAGAGGTACTATTTCAATATAATTATACATAATTATTAATTATATATAGTTTTACATTTATATATAACTATATATTTATAAATAAAAGTTATTAATTAGGTACGAAATCACCCGGTCAGACCGGACGGTTTAACCGTTTAAACCGGTTAAACCTAATATGGGACCTCTGCCGGTTTGACGTCCGGCTCGGGTTTCACAACACTGTCTAAAAGAGAACAAAATTGTGGACTTGATTTTTTAGTATTTTTTAAACATAAAACCCTACCCTTTTATTGTGTGAAATTATGGGAACAACAATCACTTTCCTAAAACATGTCCAAAAATCATATCATACAATAATGAAATTATGCAATGTTAATTAAGAAAAATAAATATTTATTAATTTTTCTGTTTTTCTTCATTATTATTAATATATAGTTTGAGACATAATTTAGGATAATAAATCTTTATCATATTATCTTATGTACATGAAAATACACATAAATATGAAAATGATTTTTAAATCATATAAATAAAATAAAATTTAAAAACCGTACATTGGTTAAAAACTAGTGGGCTTTTAGATAATGTACGTTATTTTAAAATATTCACTACATAGCAATTCTTTCGTGAACAACTTTTGGAACAAATTCTTAGATGAATATTAAGCAACAAATATACAGTTGTTAAATACGGGAAAGGATAGACAAATTTAAAGGATTCTGCACGGAGTGGTTTCAACTTTCAACTTTTGAAGTGGTATAGAAAATGACATTGTTTCCTGTGTGCTTGTCACTTTTAATTTAAATAGCCACATTTTTTTATTGGAAAGTAGTTAGTATATACGATTATGATGATAGACTTTGTGCATGTTGATGGAGAAGATAATTACATCTAAAAATTGTAGGAGCATCCACTAAACTAGATACGAGTGATAAGAAAGATGGGAATAAAGTGAGTACTATGACAACGTCACAAGGAAGTAGTGGAAGGTGGTAAAAAGTCGCAATGAGATGAAGAAAAATTGTGATGCTGATTCGGTTGCTATTTTTAAAGATTTTCATGCACCCATAGCAATCATAGTAGGTTGGGTAATACTCTAACAAGGGATAAAAAGAGGGAGTTACTATGTCCTATGGTATGTGAATTTTTTAAAGTGTAAAATTAAGGTCGTAGTGTGGAAAGAAGTCTATGTCTATAATCGTTGTTATTCATTTCTGCTAGGATTTTTTAATTTACTTTGTTCTATATGTGTTGTGCATGCCAAATGGATTATTAACCTTGGATGAATATCTCATTTCTTAATTATGGCTATCAAAATCAACTTAAATTCGGATTCAATTTCTTAATCATTTTAACATTAATGGTTTTGCCTTAAAAAAATGAGTTAGACTCCTCTCCATTAATGGAGAGGCAAGTAGTAGAAAAATACATTAAAAACTCAAAAGATAATAACATTTATAACCTTTACTTTTTATTGGAATTACAATTTTGACCTTAAAAATACACTACAAAATATAACTTGTATCTCCATCAATGGAGATGAGTCATACTAGATCATTCACGACCATTAATTAATATTCTTTGAAAAGGTTTATTCTTTGGGGTGTTAGTCACTACTTAATTGTCAAAAATGGATCCAAAAATTTGGTAAGAAAAATAGGAGAATACTAGTACACCTAATCTCAAATCAAAATTAGTCCTTACGTTTCGCGTATTAGGATGTCATGTCTAGCATTTTCATTTTCCCAAATCTTTTATGTTTTACATATCTAAAACTCAATCATTCATTTTTTAACTATATCATTATTTATCACTTATCTTATTCCTATTTATAGCTATACTCAGACAATTGTTTTGTCCCTAAATAGAGTTAATATCTATGTAAAATTAAAATAATATATCAATATATCCATACATAAATACATTCTATAGTTATTTTTCCATGCGTATCCAAATAAACCTTTCAATTCCCATAAGGCCATAATAATGAATGCGAAGGTAATTTTGAAATGTTTATATATTTTTTTATTTGAATTTTTTTAAGAGTTACCACCAATTTGGTTTATTTTCGTTAAAGTATGTGAATTAACTATAATTGCCTTAAAAATATGGAGGTGGGGAGTGCATCTTTTGACCTTCTATTCAATTTTATTTTATTAACGTTTGATAAGACAGCTTTTGATATGCAGGATATTTGAATAATCAACAATAATTTTATTGTGTATTTTTTAAATTTGAAAAGTATATCACAATTAAAGTCTTCAACATTATGTTTGTAGTGAGATAATTAGGAATTAAAGAGATTAAGAGTTCAAATTTCATCCGATACTACATGTTAATATTTGTCTACAAAATATATGAAATTTAAAGCTTTTGATATAAATTGATCACAAAGATAAAAATATTCCAAGTTTTATTATTTTAAAATATTTTTTTGAAGATTAAAAATCTATTATTCTATGACACATAGACTGTCTAGTATTATTCTAAGATTATTTCAGATGGCTTTGGACAAAAATACAACTATTAGCTCATTGTAAGAATGGAGAAATGAGGCTTGAAGTTGGAACCTCAAAATGGCGAAGGAGGTTGATCCTTTGGGAACAAGAAGTCGAAGACCGTCTAAAGATTCTTAAAGATGCATGACTTGTAAAAGACCAGAGGGATGTATGGCTTTAGGTTCATGATAAGGGAGGTCACAACTAGGTCCATAATGCTTATCAGGTTCTTCAAAATGAGAATAACAATTATGATAATGATATATGTAGAAGATTGTGGACATGTAATGTTCCAATAAAGATAAGATGTTTAGTATGGAGAGTAACCTTAGATGGTATTCCAATAAGATTAAATCTAGCTAGATATGAGTCCTAGGAGCTCAAGTTTCACTATGGTATACTTTTTTGTGGAGTGATTGAAGAATCCATCATCCATTTGTTCTTCTCATGCACTTCATCTTATGGTGGTGTTTGACAAAAATTTCACTCATAGTTTGGTATTTGTTCAATTATCCCCAATAATATTAAGAGCAATTTTCAATCTCACATGAATTGCAGATATTGTGTATAATCCATTTGCCTAGCCGGCTAGTAGCATATCCTTTAGATATGGGAGCAAACTGAACTTTTAAGAGTTGATAATATAATTTTGGATTGAATGGTGTGATTTCAATTATTATCTAAGATTATATTTCTTACAGATTAGGAACAATAACAAACATGCCCTAATTTTTAGGAGACATGTTCACATATAAGAAGTAATATGCAATTTCAACAATTGCATGCAGTAGCCATACATGATGTTTGATTTGACGTAGAAAAAAACATAAAACATTCATATATATATATATTCAAAAGTTCTTTGCACACACATTACACACGAAAATCAATATATCACAAAACAAAACAACCTTAAGACCATATCACAAACTCGAGTACTTATAATCTTATACTTGTTTTTTACGTCCAACCTGTAATAAGAACAGGCTTCTTGATCTCCTCCTTTGGAAAAGTTACAGTGAGAACTCCATTCTCCATTAAGGCCTTCACCTGATCTACATTTGCATTCTCCGGCACTCTATAACGGCGGAGGAAGCGGCGGCCACTGCTACTACGCTCCATGCGGTGGTGCTTTGAGTGGTTCCTCTCCTCCTCTTCTCTGCTATGCTCAACACTTATCTGAAGCACCCTTCCATCTATCTCCACCTTCACCTCCTCTTTCTTCAGCCCTGGCAGATCAACCTTCATCACATGTTCTTGTGGACTCTCCTTCCAATCCTTGTGGCTGTAGGGAATGGCCGTAGTAGTCTCTTTGGTGCAGCCATGGGAGAATGGGTCAGAGAAGTTTGTACTTCTACCGGTGCCAAAGAAGCTTGGAATTAGAGACATTGTTGTTTTTGGTTGGTTATATATATTTTTTTATCAAACTGTGAGTGATGTGAGAATGAAGATGATGTGAAGGTAAATATATATAGATATATTAGTGGAGGAGGAGGAGGATATTTTGGTCATTACATGAAAACTAGTTGTGCTGTATAATCAATTTGCCGCGAATGGATTTCTAAGAAAACCACGGTGAAAGATGCTGCTTCTTTTTATTGATTCTAGAGTTCTTTATTGTGATATAATAACAATTTACATTTGTTTTCGAAGACTTTAGATTAAAAAAATGAAAGTAAGAGGAATAGTAGGCGAATAATGTCCAGCCAGAAACATTAAGTGAAAGAAGAAAGGAATATTGTTATTTGTTAATAACAGTTGCATGTTATTGATTCTTAACGTTTGAGGCAAGGAAATGAATATTACGTGAAATGACATAGATGAGTTTACTTTAGAAGATTCTTGGGATTAGTTTCAATTGAAATGGCATAGACATAGTGGAAGAATGAAGATGTTTGAGGAGTGTTATTGTAATTTAGGGTATCCACTAAAGTACGTAGCAAAATTAGGTGGATTGAGAATAAAGCAAAATTAGAACCATAAGGAAGTGGAATGGAATGTATTCCTTACTTAGGTGTTTTAACTTTTGACATTAAAAATACGATATATAGTAGGGAGGAGATATCCATTTGTCTACGATTACTTTCTTTATTTTACTTTAACTTTATACATGTAATAAGAATAAGAATTCTGAATCGTACACTCACATTGTTCCCGAGGTTAAAAAAACATCGTAATACCATGCATATGCATAGAGATATAAACTTTGACTCAAGGACACGAGTGTAAGTTGTATTAAATGGTCCACAAAATGTATTAGAATAGGAAAATTGAAATGTCATAAATGAAACTTTATATGAGTAGAGGTGCAAAAAAATAATAGTTATATGAAAAATGTATAAAAAAATATTTTTTTCTACGGTGTGTACACCCTTGGCTACATGTGGCTCGCCAGTGAGTCCAAGTATATCAAGTTTCTAACAAAAAAAAATGAAGTTAGAAGTTAGTTTATCTATTTTTGATCATTTATAAATTAGTTGTTTTCTTTTTTTAATTTATTTGTTATAAAATTTGACATGAATAGATAAAATAATGAACATTTTATAATTAAAGTCAGTCAGGGAGTCTCAATAAGATACATTCTTGAACGAACCAATTTAGAATATTAATTTTAATGAAAATAGATATGATTTTAATGTATACAATGTTAATTGTGATGGTTTTAGATTTTTAATTATTAAGTGTTAAGTTTTATTTTGTTATTGAACTTAAAGAATATTTAATGTTATGTTGGTTGAACTTTTGCATTGTTATGTTCTTTTATTTTATTTTAATGCAATGTTATATATGTAAAATTAAAAAAATGTGATAATTACATAATATTATTTTTTAATTATGTACTTTTAATTTTTATAGTGTGTGACCAGAAACCCAACCGTCCCATATTTAGAGTCGTCAAGGCATGGTATTACATACCCTTTTGAGAAATAGAAATGCACATGTCTCTCTTAATTTAAGCGTAATTTGTAGGGCTGTCTAAATTATTAATGTTACATATAAAGATCATATTTAAAGAGAGGGCTTTTTGATAGGTACAATAACAATCAACAATTAAGTCTTCATCCCACTAGGTAAAATCGACTATTTGAATTGAACGATATCATAATGCTCTATCATAAATTATGTTCATTGACAAAGTACCATTGTAAGTCTTTCTTAATCATTTCTCTTATGGTTATTCTTGGTCTCTCTTTCTATAAGATGGACTAACCTACATTTGATCTACTCTCGGTTCTAGCGGTCTCATCCACATATTGTACAAACCACTTGGGCTCGATTCAACCTTTTTTCTGCAATAGGAACTACTCTAATTTTTTCTTAAACTAATTCTATCCTATCTAGTGTACCCACTCAAGTAGCTTAATATTCTCGTCTCTTAACATTTTACTCCCCAATCCATATTCACTCCCACAAAAATGCATAGGTAGCAAGTAAACTTATATTAGGGACTAAGTTAGTCAACACAAATTTTACTGCCGAGTGTACTCTCTTTGCTACTGTTGACTATGCAGATGCCCTGTACATAAGTTTGAAGAGAGTACATTGAAGTCGATTTTTTTGAGATCAACCTACATTTTTTTAATTTGATGTTCATGTTCTTACTCATGATGGGATGATTTCTATTTCTGAAGTTACTTAACATGCTTAATCGCAGAGTATTAATAGATGTGAAATATATGATTTAGGGTGTTATTTGAAAATAAGATGCAGACAAATGCTGGAATATCTTATCAGCTTCATGGTCCCTTCTAATACTTTCGTGGTTATTAATTATCTTTCTTTTTATGTCAAAGATGCTCATCAAATTTTTTATTATTATACATGAGTATGAAATCAAACTTTTATGTTAAATTTAAGCAAATAAACTAAATTTGTTAACTGTTTAGTCCTATTCTTGATAGTGTTTATTCATACTTTTATATATTCTATATAAAGAAATTATTTTTTTAATATTTTACAAACTATCCAAATATAATAAAGTAGAAAATTATTCATATATAATAACAATATCAAATTAATTTAACATTTGTTTCCACTGTATTAATTTAGAAATCCACCCTTTATATAGAAGGAAATTTGAACTATGTATCAAAAAAGCCGCTATAGCTTTCCACTTTCCCTTCCCAACTATGAACTATGTTCAAAATAGAAAAAGGAGTATAGTTAGTTACCTCAAAGAGCCTGATTCATTGAAATAGTTCTCCTCAACATGGAAAAATGGTTACTCCTTATGACATATAGTAACATGGAAACATGGTTACTCCTTATGACATATAGTAACATGGAAACATGGTTACTTCATAATAAATAATTACTATGATTATACATTTTCCTATTTTGAGTAGAGAACCTCTCAGAAACTATAACACTTAACTTTTCTGTGTGGGTAATACAGAAATATCACCTTTGGCAAAAATATGAATTTCATCAATAAACAAATGTAAGTAACCTTAACAACAAATGAGTATAGATCGAATACTACAACTCTTTTTCTGAAAGAATAAATGACTAAAAGATAATCCTGGATTATGCCAACATGCTTATAGTAGAGTGATCATTCACTTATTGGAACTTTCTACCGGGGATCTATTTCTGCACAATTCTAGTACAATGTGGAGCCTGTTGAATGGGGTTTTCCTAGTTTGGCCAAAAAATGTATATCGAGTCATAAACCTCCACATTCTGATCACAAGCATTCTACCAAATTTGCCTCATGGAATCTTGAGGTTATCCGCATAGTGTAGAAAGCAAAATATAGGAATTTACTGCCAATTTCCCAAGAATGATGTATCGATATCACTTGCTTCGCTTTTTGGCTTCACTGTAAAGTATAACTCCGAGGACTGTAAGGGCATAACCCATCATTCCAGTGATGGACACTGGGTTTCTAAATATTAGTATTGAAACTACTACTGCCACAGCCCCTTTAGCATTCCCAAGCACCTGAATGAGCCAATTCTCAGATTAGTTGTTATAGCATTAACAAAAATTACTCAAACAAATATCAAATATTGGACTACAGGAAAAGAAAGTACATCTAGCAACTAATCCATTTTCATTAGTTCACAGACAGAATTGAACTTTACAGACAGAATTTCACACAACAATTCTGTCTCATCAGTTAGAGAATGTAGATCCTTATAAGCTGTCAATAGCCTTAGCAGTGTTTGAAAATACTGTCTAGCAGAAATTCAGTGGTAACCCCTCAAGTGCTTTTCCTAGAGGTTTGAATTACCTATGAAATCTCTACTATAATCATAGAATATAAATTCTCTCCTTTATTAGAAACTTGAAAATGTATGCACTCTGAATTTTGAGAAACTAAACTATATATTACTACGCAATCTAGAAACTGAAATGACCTCAGGTAACTTGAGTTCGAAGATTTTACTCCCAAAATAGAAAAAATAATTAGGAAACAAGATATCCCAGAACAAAAGACAAATGACTGTACCAGAGAACATAAGAAAACGAACAAATAAAAAACAAGACAAGAACATCTTAAATGCATAAGTTGTTCGCGAGAAAAATTAAAATTAAAAAAAAAAACAGGACATAAGTTAATATTAATAAGTTGGACATACCTGAAGGGTAAGAGCACTGGTATGTTTTGTGACCAAGAAGTTGGTCAGGTTGACAAAATATGCAAGTGTTGAATTGAATAGCAGATACCAAACAATCTTTATGTCATCTCTGGCAAGAGCCAGTGTAATGCCAACCACATTTTCTTCCATTATAAGTGTAGCAGGAAGAAGGAAAACAACAGCCATCGGAGCCATGTAAAGGAGAAGGTTCATAGAATTCAGCTTCTCTCTAATAAACAATAAGAAAGGATGTTCAGTACCCATTTAATATACAACCTGACAACAACAAAAAGTTCAGAGATGAATAGAAAATTCCTCATGCATACCCTTCAGAAGAAAGCAAAATTCCTTGCAACACTGATTTCAGGGCTCGTGCAGCAGTAGCCGCAACACATATTATGAACCCAAATAAATGGAAGCTCGGTTCACTCTATAGGCAAAAGGGGTTAAACATATCAGAAGCCATAGAGTAGTATCTTGTATGGTTTACATAATAAGGGAAGAAAGTTCAATCACTAGTTAAATCAGAATTTAAAAACTAAAAATATATAAATTCATTATCACTAGCTAGTACAACAACAAAAGTCTTTTACTGCTAGTTCGGGTCAACTACATACATCAAACAACATTTTCATTGTAGACCTAGTTTTCAGATAGGGCAACTATTTACAACAAAAAAATCAATCATCCGACTTCGGTGAGAACAAATGTCAAAATGTCACACTTTTTAATCCATGTATCTTGATCTGTTTATAAAATACTCAAACATAAAACACAAGTCATATGATTCGTTCTGTCCTATTCTAGCATGTATACAAAACACTACCTAAGTCTATAGAAAACAAAGAATACTACACAACATGAATAAAACAAGCTTCTACTTGTAATTGGACAATGCATCCTTTCACACAGGATCCATAATCCAATATCATACCAGTATATTTTGCTGATTACATAATAGACTTAAGTCCATTAATATATCCAATTTCCATTTATTTTAAATGACATTACACACAGTCCAATCTTTAATCGCATATATCAGACATGTCATGCTTTAACTATGAGTCAAGTTGCAGGGTTTTAACCTAATTTTCTATTTTTCAAAAATTAAGAAAAAATCGAAATCAAAAGCAAATTGCAGAACAGTAATAAAAAGCAAAAGCTAGATTCACAATCGAAAAAGAGCAATTAAATTTAATTGATTTACCCCGCTGGCAATAACGACACCAGTAACAACAGGAACAAGTGTGAAATAAGTAAGCCAAGCCTCCCTCTTAAACGTGATAAGATAAGCGAAAACGGCAGTGAAAAACGGCGTCGTTGCACCAATAGCCTGATTAAACGATACCGGTAGATAACGGAGTGAAATGTTACCAAAAACAACGGAAACACAGAAAACAAGGCTTAGTGCTGAGATCTTAAAGAACTGAACCCTAGATCGAATTGTTTGTAATGGAACCATTTTGAGCCACGCAATCGCAACGTAACTGAGAAGAGAACACGCGGTCATGTGACACATGGTGAGAAAAATTGGGTACTTGAATCCATAATTGCTTAGAAGATACTTGTTTAAGAGAAGTACCCCAATATTTGAAGAGTACCATGCCGAAACTAACCCTATCGTGAATAAACGACTCTTACCTTTCATTTTGTTTCTCGATCGAGATCGGAATTATGAGGGTATAAAAAAGGGGAATGGTGGAGGGGTATTGTTGTAATTGTGGTTAATGGATCTGAGAAAGATATAGATAATGAAAGTGGGTGTTAGTGTATGGGTTCTGCAATTTGTAGCAAATTGGAAAATAGAACTGAGAAAGAGGAAGGAGTAGTATTTAAAGTGTAATGGAATGTTATTGGAAGGGGAAAGTAAATGAATATGGGAAAATAATATTATTATTTTCATCATGTATTTTAATTATTTTATTTCTATATTTTGATTTCTCCTCCAATTTAAAAAAATGTAAATCTGATCCTCCATTTTTTTCAATGGTTTTCACTTTTTCCACCTTGTCAAAATAAAGTTAGATTTTTATATTAATATATCAAATTATTGTTAGAAATTTATTCCCTTCCCTACTTTTTGATTTCATATTAGAAGTTAAAATTATAGTAATGAGAATGATAATTATAAATAAATGATGAGAATGAATAACATATTAAAGTAGTTATTAAACATATTTATATTTTAATTAAAAACCCAATTTTCTATTAATTGGTTGTATTTTAATGGAATATAAGTTATTTGTACCACAATAACATCTACACTAACATGCCATCACTAAAAAGGTAATGGAGAAGTACATTGTAAAGATGATTAATAAAAGATAAGATATCATTATCTTCACTATATAAATATACTCATGAATTTATTATTCATTTGTATACAAGTTTACATTATTTAATAAATTTATTGTTACATTCAACTTATTTAATAAATGAAAAGAAATTTTAAATTTATCAAATTATATACAAACTGAATGCAATAGATTCATTAATTGGGTTAGCTCACTTATATGTGAACTCTAAAACTAATGGTGGGGACAAATTTTAAAAATTCAATAAAAATAAAATATCCGAGGGAAATTAAATAAGTTATATTATAAAATATTGATCTATTTTTCTAATAAGAAATTGCTTCTTTTAATAGTCCTTACAAATGGTATCACATTAACGCTAGAAATACCATTAACATACTTCATTATGTATATTAAATAACTTTTGTTAAGTTTAATTAAATGTCAAATAGTGATGTTGACATAACAATATTATGAATTTATGATGAGATACCCTAAGTTAAGTGACTTTGTACTTATGTTATTTCCACGGATGAAATTAAAATTAGTAAAGTACACAATGGAAAATGACAGATCAGTGATATGGATGTAATGTGTCCTTTTAGAAGTGATGGACATTAATAATCTCTTGTATGGTTGTATTGGTCCAATCAGTTGATGTTTTCAACTTTTTTCTAAAATATTAGAAAACGCTTGTGGGGCATGACCTCTATCTTGTACCATTTTATTTCTTGTAATATTTTTTAGGCAAATGTTTTCCTGTGTTTGGTAATTGACCAATTGCCACCCTATTATCTATTATCTTTTATAGTTTGTTTGTGAGTTGAATTTTAAAGAGGAAATAAGAAAAAAATAAGACCTTGAGAGTCATCTCACAAATGTATTTCATGACTCTCAAGTCTGAAGTCTTCCTTTTTTCTTCATTCCTGTCCAAAATTCAACTCTTAAACAAATCATTAAATGATACATTTGTGTAGTCAAAGCATTGTTAGGTTATGCTAAGATCCTTTTTGTTTTTCTTAATGGAACTTAGGCCAAGTAATGCAGAACCACCTAAACTCGTGCATTGCACCTTACTCACCAGACATGCGATGCAATGTGTACTTAAAAAATAGCTTAAACTGATAGTTTGGGCTAAAGTCAAAGTTTGGAAGAGTCTTGAGTATGGTAGGAGAGGACCAAAGGGCATATGCGATTTACCCTAACTACACCACCAAAGACTACGTATTAAAGTCTGAATAACAAGGATTATATAATTTCATTAATTTCAATAGAAAGTGTTTGGGTTGCAAGTAAAATTGACGAAAAAATGATTTAGAAAAAAAAGTAGAAAGTGAAGAGATTTTTTTAGCTGTTTGACATTATTATAGAAATGAGAAACAATTTTTTAAGTTTCTTCTTAGGGACAGTTTAACTAAGGTGATGCTTTTGGAAGTAATCTTATCTATCATAAGTTGTAAGTGGTCAGGAAAAGACTTCAATAAACTAGTATACATTATGAGACAGCGGATGTGTACATCATCCTTTTGTAGTTTTCTGACCATTGATACAAAGAAACAAAAAAAAAAGGGACTCGTATATATTTCTTTTCTTCCCATTTCTTGACTCATCCAAATGAGGGAACACTTCATTTTCCCCAATCTTTCGTTCCTCTTCCTTCCTCTATTCTACTTTCTACCATCCCAACTACACACAGTGGGTTAGTCCAGAAATTTTGTTAAGCTATGTCAGATTTCTCCGCTCTTAATGCTCACGTAAAGTTTAATTAGAATAAAAAATAGAGGACGACGTGGTTAGGGGTACACATCTGCTTTCGTATCACTCCATATATATTGGGCTTGTGATTGGTAAATCATGAATCTTATAGGCTAAAGTATAATAGGATCTTTGCAAGTTCTACTGCAACTAGGAACGTCAGTTCTATGATTCTTAGAGACATCTTTCTAATCTCCAAGCAATCTATTGGACATGATTTACATTGCTTAACCTTCAGACACCATAGCATCTGTAAATTACAAAAAAGTACATTGGCGTTCCAAACCAATAAAAAATGCATTATTATTATTAGTATTATAATTATTTGTCAATGCTAGAATTTCAAGAAACTAAAATATAAACATTGTCTTCTTTGAGTTGATGAAAAACTGAAATATTTTTTCAACAAAACATGGTCTTCTTTCGAGTGATGGGGACATCAATCTAGAGTTAAGGTGAGGTAATTAAGGGGAGACGAACAATGTATGAAATGGATACTTAAAATCCTCATTAATAACCATAGCAGTGAGTAAGAAGATAAAACATTCGGTTCATTCACCATCCCAAACACGGAACTATTCTGCTTGAGAATTACAAAGGACGTCAAAATTTAACTTGAATAATATTTCCTTCTAACAACATATAAACTTTAGAGGCAAGTCTGAGCATGAGAATCTGCAAAGATACAAACAAAAATACAAAGAATAAACATCTGCAATTCCATGGACAATTAATCAACAGCATAAAATAAATGTGATGATACATTAGTATTGTAATACAACTATACAAACATATATCTCGGGTGTTTACCCATAGTATTAGAGAAGTACGTTAAGCGTAAAGATTTATACACAATTACTATATCATTCACCATTCATTTGAATTATGAATGATATGATTTTATTTCTCATCTATGAAACCAATTTAATTCAAACAACATATACCCCAAAATCATATGCACATGAAATTTACATTACAAAAAGGCTTCAACCAGATACTAAAGAATTGATGAATTTACTACCACGAACCTAAACTACAACAAAATTTGGAGAAGATGAAGGGAATAAATTGTAAGCCAATTACATTGGAGCACATCTTCATGGATAAAGAAGAAGACTAAAGCAGATAGGTTTATGGTTGCTATACGCACAAATAAAATCCTGAGAATTGTATTTGGTAAAAGTAGGTTCCCAAGAAGAACTATGTGCGATTTCCATTCTCAAGAAAGGAGTCAAATAATATTTCTACATTATTGAATCAAGAAGACAGGCAAGGCAGAAAACTGGCAACATGGAGATGGAGGGGTTACTATTATCACCAAATGAATGAAATCGGCAATCATCAGAGATAAACAACAATCTACGGAAGCAACTTAATATTAAACAAGAAAACCCCCAAACATAATCCAGAAATGAAATTGAAATTTACAAAAAGGCTTCAAACACAAGTCTAGAACAAAAGTGTGGTTTATGAGATAATCAGGTACAGATAAAGTGATGAATGAATATACCTGGAATCTAAACTGTAACCATTTTCTAGAAAAAAATTTAAGGTAAAACATGTAAGCCAATAACATTGGAGCACATCTTCATGAATAAAGGAGAAGGCTCAAGCAGAGAGGCTTATGACTTGCTATAAGCACAAATAAAATCCTGAGAAATGTTAAAAGTAGGTTCCCAAGAAGAACTATGTGCGATATCCTTTATCATGAAAGGAATTAGTTTATCATTTTAACAATGGTTAGCAGAAAATACACAACGTGGAAGCTGTTAACCTTCTCCCTTCCTTTCTAAATCTAAATTCACAAGAAAGTGGTTGAAACTTGCAGATTATGGTATATAACACAACTTTTTACTTATTGCATGTGCCTGAATACACATACATCCACAAATTACACCATTTACTATTGCATGTGATTGAACATGTGGAGAATAAAACCTAGCATTCTGATTCATGTATACAAGAACACCTCAGCTTTCACAGCGTCATATATAACAAACAAGTGATAATCACTGATGAAAGTCGATAATTTTTTATAAAATTACCTCATATATTGCTCGGATACAAAAAGACTCTAACCCTTGCTCCCTGCACATGTATCAACACCCAAAATACTTAGAAAACCATAAAAAATTAGCCGAAAACTCATCATTTACATGAAATGAAAAGTACCATTGACTTTGGTGGCAAATTGGACTTGAATTTGGCACGAACAATGCCACTGTTACCATGAGACCTGGTAACCCTTCCCCAAATGCATCGATAGTGGCTTCCATTGGTCTTAACCTTGGCTTTGTAAATGTATGCCAATCGTTTCCCAGCATACCATGCAACCTCTTCCTTAGTGTTTACTCCCTCAATCTGGAGTAGAGAAGTGTTTGGATATTGATTTGACTTGGACCTAAACAACAATACTACCAATTTCTTAGCACAAACACATTCACATTCACATTCACATTTCCTGAATACATATACATCATAGTTCTAAACATAAATACGTTGTTTGACATAATTCAGAAAAGCATAAGTGAAATTAATAAATGAAAAGCATGTACCTCTTGTATCCAAGGATTGTTCCTCTAACATAAAGTCTGATATACAAATAAAAATGAAAAAAACATGAATCATGATGAATGAGAAATAGGTAATATGGGAATAACAGAGTAGAATGAAGTGAAAATGGAAAAAGAAGAGATACCTGACACGCTCTCCTTGTCTACCTTTAACCATTTTGATGAATGCAAAAACACGCCTCCGTCAACAGCTTCAACGGCACCATCACTCTCGCATTGGGGTTCTTATAAACACAACAAAACCTAGCTTTTCATTGGGCTAAACTGCAGGCCCAATAATATGGGCTACTCAAATAAAACTATTAGAGTATTAAAAGTTATAGTTTTTTTGTTGTTGAATAAAAACAATCAATTTTATTATGGGTAATAATGATAAATTAAATTTTGTAGATAATGTAATATAAGATTGAAATATAAATATAAATTATTGGATATAATACTGTATGACATATGTTCAAGATAAGTATATAAATAAATATATAAGGAGTTTTATTAACCATCCTCTTATGGTAATCTCTAATGAACCAAATCATTTTTATTCCAACACAATATATATCATTACAGCTGAAATAAATTATGTCTCAATAATGTATCATCCATTTTCTTAACTGAATCACATATTGCCATATGAATAAGACACAATTAGAGATAAGTAATTTTTTATGCTACACCCAACAATATATAAAGTCATAGTGTGTTACATTTTTTGAGTATATCAATGATATTCCCTCACATTTTTTGTAAAGAATCACTCTCTCTCGGAGTTTGTGACTATCCCTTCCAAAAAACTCAAATCCTCTATATCAAAAGTTTCTTATGACTCTATATCAAGTCAATAAGATTTTGTTTAGTATAAATAATACATCTAATTTAAATTCTTATTAATTGTCATACTAATGTATTTAGATATTTGACAAAACATCATTAAAAAGATAAAATTTTTGGCATAGAGTATATAAATTGCTTACAATAAGTATCACTTACACGAATCAAACCCTTAACTTTTTATGTATACTATCACCAAACTACACTCTAGGAATTAAAATCACATAACAATGGTGATTAGCTTCCATTTATACTACAATGTCTTTTAATGATTCATTTTACGGAATGCGTTAGTTTCTTAGCAACCATGCAAGAAAGAAAAAAAGAGAATTGAAAGAGCAAAATAGAAGAAAAGAATTGAACTTTTATTATTGAAATTAAATTATGCACATAGGCAAAATACAAAGAATTTATACAATAGAAAAATTAGTAGTTACTGGAAACTTGAAATAAAACTAATCTTAATCACCATAACAGAAAACTATCTAAAAATGAGTCATTTTCATCTTTAACAGAATGAATAAATTTTATAACGTAACTCATATGCTTAAACTCTTACTCTTTCATTTTTTTTTGCAAAAAAATCGAAGTATACAAAATATCTTTGCAATTATTTTAATAAGTAATTGGTGATCGGTGAAAGCAAGTGGATTTTACATTTTTTTTATTGGCAAAAGAAAAGATTTTATTAAAATAAAAAATAATTACAAGAGAGAAAAAATGGAGAAAAAAAAAGAAAAAACTAAAAGTGAATTTTACATTTACCAATAAAACATTTTTCATATACATATTGGTGCATCTAAACCAAACTGTTATATATGTGTATTAAACTAAGATACTTTTAAAGCATTGTCTTAAAAAAAACTCTTGAAATATTGTTGCAATTGGGAGGCCATCATAAAGCAATGAAACATGTTCCACAAATTAATATTTCGCAAATTGTTCGATCATGATTAAAATAAAGAATATAGTTCTGACACCCATATATTTAATATAGAGTAATAAAAATACACAATTTTTTAGCTCTTTAAAAAAGACTGCTCTCAATGGAACCATGAGATAGCCAGGTGTAGCATAAATTTCAAGAAACTCATTATAGCATGCAAACTAAAAAAATCTGAAATGAAGAGAATGTATCGCCTGAAATTCAGCTATCATGAATATAGACTAATCATTTAACTACACAAAAGCCGCACCAAAGATAAAAGAAGAAAGCTTAAACCATTTTCCCATGTAAGTCCAACTTTGAACCCTCATGTTTCACATTACCCCTTTCACTCCCTCTTTGTTCATTAACCTTTCTCTAATAATCTCTTCATCTTTCATAATCTTTTTACGTGCCAAGCGTGGCCTATTCTCCCACGCATTATACATGTTCATGGCAACAAGAGGTCTTTTAGATGGAACAGAAGAACGACATGGATTAATGTTATTTGGCATGTCCTCCATGCAACGTAAAACACGACATTATCAAAAGCTATTTAGGCTCAAGTTAGGACGTCGTGTATTTTGGAGCTTAATGGTTCTTGTCTTTATGTGTGTGGTTACTAAGTTTGTGTTGTTCAATATGTTTAGTGATCAACTACATTTGAAACCTTTAATACCTTCAAATATGGTGGAAGACAAACCTTCTTTAAACAAGGACTCGGTATATAAAATTTTTATACCTAATATTTTATTGTCATTATTACCTTTTTATTAAATTTACGGCTTATCATATATTTCTCGTACTCTTTTGGTTTCAATATCCTTTCTTGTCTTTATTATGTACTCATAACAAAATGCATGTATTTGTTTATTAGTATCATTTTAGTTGGTTTGATAAACGTCCTACCAAACAAATTTTTGTCCATTTTTTACTCTTGGTTAGTTAACTAGGAATTTAGTTGCATATTATTGTTCACACAACGCTTTTTAATTTGTCATAGCTATAGTTTTACAAATGATAATCTATTCCTCTATCACAAGTTCATGCTGCTTAGAAGTAATAAGATATAAACCAAGAACGTTCATAGTACTTGCCATTGAATAATGATTTCTACACAACTAATATAACTTAAATGTATATTAATAGTTAGTTAACATAAGTATGACCGTACGTAATTAATTTGTTTCGGTAGACAATAAGGATGCATATATTTAGTGTTAATATTTTATTATTCACAAATATGATCTATATTTATATTATCTATTAGATCATGATGCTAGTTTTCATTTCATATATGTTAGTTAGACTCTCGAAATATGGAAGCATCCCCGTAATGACAACTACATCAAATGCATGGATCGATCAAAGAGTGATATATGTACGTCCAAAGCTCTTTATTGCTCAAATTTTCAATAAAATTTCGTATGTGGTTCTTACTATGTGAGCTTTGTAACTAGAAATAATTTATATTATACAGGGGAAGCAAACACTACAAATGGTTATGTCATGGCTTACGCTAATGGAGGATTAAATCAGATGAGAACAGGGGTATGCAATTAGTTAAAATATTTTAATTTTTTTATCGGCGAAAGTTAGTATGTTAGTATTTATTGGGGGCGAGATTCAAATATTCAATCTCCTTTACTTCATAATTTGGTATGAACTTCTTACTCTACCCATGTAAATGATTTTTAACGTATGTGAAGTTGTATAAATCATGTTAAAAAATCACATAATTCTATCAACATATTTCACACATTAAAAATTGATTTGCATGTTTCTTCTCTCAATCAATCATGTGAGATATAAACTTAATTCCCATGATATTTCAGATAAGTGACATGGTTGCTATTGCAAAAATTATGAAAGCCTCTTTGGTTTTACCTACTTTAGACCATACTTCATTTTGGAAAGACCCCAGGTATGAATTCACATCTACTTATGTTTTCACTCAAAGAAATAAGCTTCCATCATTTCCCAATCTTCTAATTTGTGTTGTCTCAGTGAATTTAAAGAAATTTTCAATTGGAAGAACTTCATTGAAGTTTTAAAAGATGATGTTGAAATTGTGGAATCAGTGCCACCTGAATATGCAGCAATTAAACCATTTCTGAAGGCTCCAGTTTCTTGGTCCAAGGCAATAATACTATACATAACCTAAGTATAAAAATGCAGTATGTTTACAAAGGAGCTACTTTGGTTTTGAATCTAAAATTTTGTGATCATTTTAAAATATTGTAGGTCAATTATTACAAAGTGGATATGGTGCAATTATTAAAGAAACACAAAGTGATCAAATTTACTCATACTGATTCTCGCATTATCAATAATGGTCTACCTACTTCAATTCAGAGAGTGAGATGTCGAGCTATGTTTGAAGGGCTTAGGTTTGCAACTCCAATTGAAGAGCTTGGAATGAAGTTGGTAAATAGACTTAGAAATAACAACAATTCTTTCATAGCTCTCCATTTAAGGTAACCCTTCTAATATATGTTGCTTAATTACCTAGTTCACTAAAACTTAGTTTGAACGTTGGATTTTGGAACGGAAGAAAAGGAAAAAAAGAAGGTTTGAGAGCCATGAAATATACTTATGAGATGACTCTCAAGCCTTCCCTTTTTCCTTCTTTCCCCTATAAAATCAAACTCTCAAACTAACCCTAAGGGTCTGTTTACGAGTTGAATTTTGAAGGGGAAAGAAGAGAAATAGAATAACATACCAGATTATATTACCATGCAAAGGCATGCATTGAATATTACCATAAACTTTGTCATTTTCTCGTAATAAGCACATGATTATATTGCAGATATGAAAAGGACATGCTTGCTTTCACAGGATGTAGTCACAATCTAACAAAAGAAGAAGCCCAAGAGCTTAAAGAGATGAGATACAAAGTAAAACATTGGAAGGAGAAAGAAATTGATAGCAAATCTAAGCGTCTAAAGGGGAGTTGCCCCATGACTCCAAGAGAAGTAGCTATCTTCCTTGAAGCACTAGGATATCCTCTTGATACCAAAATTTATGTGGCTGCAGGGAAAATTTATGGCAAAGAGGGAATTAACCCTCTACAAACTAAGTATCCTAATGTGTTTTCACACTCCACTTTAGCTACAGAAGAAGAGCTACAATCATTTGAGGGTCATCATAATCAACTTGCTGCTCTAGATTACATCATATCAGTACAAAGTGATGTCTTTATTTACAGCTATGATGGGAATATGGCTAAAACAGTTCGAGGGCATCGAAAATTTGAAGGGTTTCGTAAGACCATTAGCCCAGACAAGTATTGATTCTATTAAACAACATACCAATATTCACTTTAATAAATAACCAACTAGTATGATACAATGTCATTTTTGATGCATTTAAGATAGAATTTAATATGATATATTCTTCAATTTATGTGTTAATACACATGAAGAATTGATGATAAATTGACTATGGAATAATTTCTTCTCATAAGATATCTTATACTCTCACCCAATAACATGTTAGTGCATTAATTAATGAGATTGGTATTTCTTGAAAACTTGGGTAATAACAATTTTATTGTGTGATAATGCAACAAATAAACATGTGGGGTGGGGTATAGTTTTTACACTCATTAGTACATCAAAATCAAACTAATAAAATGGATATTAGATATTTCATTTTGATGTAATGTCAGAAAATTAAAGTCATAATCCTATTCCATTTTTTAAGGGACCTTATTATGTTGCAGGCAAAGGATCGTGAGACTGATTGATCAACTGGATAATGGGTTGGTTTCTTGGGAGGATTTCTCATCAAAGGTTAAGAGTATACATGCAAACAAAATTGGAGGACCAAATCCTAGGAAAGTTCGTCGCCATCCCAAATGGGAAGAAAACTTCTATGCAAACCCTTTCCCAGGTTGCATATGTGAGAAGTCATGAGAATAATGAATGACAATAAGTCTTAAGATTATGATAGAAACATGTTGATCAATAGTTTCCACTTAGTATCATAGTCAGTCAAATTATGAATTCTAATTTAACTGTTTAATGTATTTCTTATTTTAAGTTAGCCAAGCTTTAGACTTAACAAGAAATAATTTTGTCTTGTAAAACAATATTAATCATTTGATTATTCTCACAAAATTTAATATACTTTTTCTGAAAAATCTTGAGTATATGTGCATAACTCGTTGCAGAAACTATCACCATTATTGGTATCTTAATATAATTTATCAAAAGAATCTACAATAGTGGAGATAATATTCATAAATATTCCAATTAAATTTTGACCCATAATATAAAATAACATCTAATTTAAATTTTGCTTCTCACTACTTAATGTTTCTTAAGAAATATCAAATATAGTTTAAACATAATTTGAGTACAACTAATCCCCATTCCTAATTCACATGTTATTTTCAAGTTATTATATTATCTAATAATAGAGAGATAAATACTTTAAAAATCAAATGTAAATGCAAATGCAACTTCTAATGACATATTTTTTCATTTGATTACAATAAAATTACACTTTTATCATTAAAAAAAAGAAAAACAATATGTATTATCTCTCTATTAACGAAGATGATCCTTGTTCATTATTTTCGGGTGCACATCTTTTATCCCAATATGCATATTGGTAAGAAAATATAAAATTAATATATATTTATTTCTTATGTTACACGTGATGCAAACTTTGGCAGATTAAACTCCTAATTTTCACATTGTTATTGTCGATTTAAATTAACTATCATCTTTCCAAATGCCCTCTTGATATATAAAGGGTTATAAGAAAGTCCAACAATTCAAGTGTCACCAAAAATCTGGGTACGAGCCACCGATTTTAAGTGAAAATGCAATGAGTATCTAACAGAAGACACATGTAAATCTTCTGGTATGAATTTTTTTCCAATATATACACTTCATAATGAAAGCTTATTTAAATTGAAGACAAAACACCAGCATTAAAACTGCTGAAAGAATATAATAAGCTTAATCATAAATCAGCAAAAACATGGTACGTTTTGGAGTCTAAAACAACAAGCCTTACAGCTGCAATTGTTGCTGCAACAGACATGATGCTAAAGAAACAAATGTTGAGCCAATGCCAGAGCTTTTGTATGGTTGTAAGTTTGTTCTCATTAGCCACTAGGTACATATGGTTTGCAAGGATAAATGTAAGGGGAAATGTGCAAATAGCCCCTGTCAGGCTCATGAAATCTCCAAGGAATGGCAGAAGAGCAGATATAAATGTAGTTAAAGTCAGGTAGCTACCTCTTACCATGACTCGAAACGACAAGTTTTTAAAAGCCATTGCACTTCCTTTGATCCCATGTTTGGTATCCAAATATTCATACATTGGACTTGCAAATATCTACCAGAAGCAGAAGAGTGATTATTAGACCAGTGAAACAATTTTAACTTTTAAGCAAAACAATTAAGAGTAGAAAAAATTTCAGTTCAGAAGTGTGTACATGCAAAGCTATGACTGATTGAAGAAAGGCTGTAATATTTGCCATGACCTTCATCCAGACTGGACCATTGACATTATTCAGCAAATAGGTTACTGTTGAAGATCCATATGCCCAGTAACCGGTAAAAGTAACCAGATACAATGGCACAACTCCAACTGTGAACTGAAAGTATAGAGCTTTCATCATGTTCTTTACAACCGGTTGCCTGATCGTTGCCTGTTAAGGTCACAACAGAATAAAACTCACTTTCCAGAGCACATGCCGAAAGAAGAGAGATTTATGAATCCACATAAAACTGAAGAAATGAATAACTGTAAGCCTCTATCTTACCTGTATTTCAGGAAGCATTCCTGTATTAAATGCAAACACAAGATTAGCAGTTGCCCCGATTGTTGTAAATATTTTACTTGTCGGTGTTCCTGGAATACTATAGTCTTGAGCTGGCGATTTTATTCCTAATGATGCACTGGGGATTAGCTTGCAAATCCACAGCAAATTTATCAACTTAAACAAATTAAAATAACTTACCAAACTAAAGCATAGTGAAAAATAATTGTTCTCGAGTGAACCATATGCTAATCATCATTTTAACTAAACATTCTTTAACATGCTTCAAACTGTATCCTAGTATATAAATAAATGAAATAAGTTTAATGTTTTAGAAACTACTATGAATGAATTGAAATTCATTTGCTAGTTCTTAAAATGCTATAACAAAATTTACATTCTGTAAAATGCTTCAAACTGTGACATTATATATTTACATTCACTGGCAATGTACCTCAAATGGAAGTGTTAATTACCTTAGCTAATAGCATGAACATGACTAAAAGAAATGCTTCACTACAGGGGTACTGGGGAACAGAAAACCAACCATTGACTTGCACGTTACTTGCCTCAAACACAAGAGTATATTCATAGAATGTGTCATTGAAAAGTTTAGCCTAGATGTTCATGTCAAATGATATTTTGATAGTTAGAAGTTGTTAACTTAGTGAATAAAAGTGGATCAATAAGGGCATTTAATTTAAAGAAATAGTGGTACGAATTAAAAGCATGTCATTGTATGATTGCAGCACTGAGGCACATATATAACAGACATGATAATTACCATCTCGAAGTGTCAGTACAAATGCTATAACAAAATATACTAGGCTGAAGACTGTTGAAAATCCCAGCCAAATTCCAAGAGCTGAAAGATGGGGGATACAAATGGCAAACATAGCACACACACATCCAGCTATGGCAATAAAATATGGAAGCTTCATCTGATCGTCATCCCTAAATAGAACATAAATGCCCTGCATGACAATGAGCAAACAACATTAGGAAAACTTTCTTCAAGAAGACAATCTATATAAACAGTTTCTATGCGTTTGAACAAATCAAAAACAATATTGACAGAACAGGTTTAATAATCCCATCATTATTATATCATCTTCAGCATAATTGAAAAGATTTAAGGCAGTTGATGTATCATAAAATGGAGTCACGGAAAGGAGAAATGTGGAATAATTTACATGAGATTTCATAAGTCTTCAGCATCTAAAGATGAGTGGGGTATCTCTTGAAAGAAATGATTAACGAGAAGAATGTGATTATGGTTGCGTTTTAGAAAATATATTATGTTGGGCCATCAGAGGAGTTAAAAAACAAGATGATAATATGATCAGAGATAAGAATTAAATGTGGTTTAGCAAGTCACAATGTCACATGCCTACATATACGGATATACCTGATAAAACATTTCTCTCTGCTTGTTCTAGTTATAGCCAATCCTCCTTGGTTCCAAGGAGTGGCTAGTTTCAAAGTTCCCTACATCTTAACTTATAGAATTTTACACAAAATCTAAAATTCTCCCATGCTTTAATTTAGAGTTCTGAAATCAGCAAGGATATATACTTGCCAAGGATAAACATAAACAAAACCAAACCCTACCAAGATACATGATCTAATTTGCCAACAATTTACTTGGTTGCTTAAACTTCTCTGGGTTACCTTTAAGGCGGAACCAGCCAAAATGATGTAGCCGGTGTTTATCATGAAAAGATTGACAGACTGAAGCGCCCATGTGAGAGAATATACTTTTTTACCTGCAATGAGCATAAAAAGCTTACTAAGTGCATGTTTGATTTGAGGTTTTGATAGAAGCAACTCTATCTGTATTTTTTTTACCTTTAAAGTGAATGAAAATCCAAATAAACTTCAAACTCAATTTTAACAAGAAGCTATTTTGCAAAATCAAGTTCATTTTTTTTGTTTGGTCAAGGGTATCTCCAACTCTATGGCTAAGGAACTAATTTTTTCGGGTCCGTGGTTATCCTTCTCAACAATTGTCATGGGAGGAATTGGACATTTAACTTTTGGCCTACTACAATACGTGGGATCTAGTTGCTTACACCACTAAACCAACGTCTCGTTTAAAATTAATGACAAAAAAGGATAGAGGATTAATACCATATATATAACCAGCAAGATCTTTGTATCTAATATGCCTTTGTCCTCCAAATTCATGGAGCATAGCAATAAGAGCATTTGAATATAGCGATATAGCGGTAGCAAGAATTAAACCAACCACTCCTCCAATCCAACCCAATGGAACCATCATGGTCCCAGAATATCCAAGCACATAAGCGCTGTTGATTCCAGTGGTAAGCACAAAACCCACTTGCAACCATGAATCTGAAAAATAATCAACAAACTCAATCAAAATCAGAAATAATAATAATAATTAGAATATGAAAAAAGAAGGTACCAGTGCTAATCTGATGCACGGTGTCTGGAATTTGAACATGTCCGTCAACATCGCAGAGCAGTGTAACCTGCTCCTCCGAAATGTTCTTCTTCAAAGCCAGAGTGAATTTCTATCTTTTTTTTCGATTTACGAAAATTTGAAATGGGAAACAGAACTTTATTTTTCTTTATTAAAATGAAACTAGTTGTATAATCAATTGCATGTGTCTCAGGTTACGCAACACGACACAGTGCGGTGACACAGAGAATGAAGTCTCACAATTCAGAACGTCACATTCCCTTTTGCGTTCAAGCTTCAAACTCATTCCATTTTATAATTATTTCTCTTATTTTACCTTAAGAAGTTTTTTCTTGTAACTCCTCATCCCATCATTTTTTTTTTTACTAAAGAACTAATATTTCAGAGCAATGTTGTTAAAATCTAAAATGATATCGGTTATCAAACCAGTCAACTTTTATAGTGCTACAATGGTTCAACACAGTTCAGTAATTAATCTACATGCCGACATACATACTTATTTTTATATATATATATAAACCTATAATAATAAAAAATTCAAATAAATAAATACTCAAATTTATAATCCATATTTATAATTTACTCAAAATTCACATAAACAAACAACTTTAAGTCTTTAACAAATTCAAAATCTAAATTACAAAACATATATCAATCCAAAAGTATAACTTAACAACCGCAAAATATAAATAAATGACACAAGTTCACAACTGACTTTACCAAACATATAAATTTGGAGTTTTAACATTTAACACTAAGGTGTCTCATATTGAGATTATATTTTTGCACCAAATCATATATTCAGACACTCCAAGATTACACAAATGTCAGTGAAAAATGATTGAAAAGATGTGTCAGCTTGTAATGTGTTTTTAAGTTTTTTTTTTATTTTAAAAATTTGTATATAAACCAGTTGGTCTAGTCAAATACCGGTTGGTTTATCAGTTTTTGACTAGTTTTGATAATAGACCGGTTTAACATTCGTACTATACTAGTTAGAGGTCAATTTATCAGTTTTCCAATCAAACAGAATGATACAATACCATTTTTACATTATTGCTTTAGAGTAGATAATTGCTCCTCCCTTATTATTAGAAATTGAAACCTTTTGATTGTTTCTAAAGATTTAGTAATCTTATATTACAAGATCAATAAATTAGTAGAAATAAGCTAAAAAATAACAAATATGTAAATACTTTTTTATATCAATATAATATATACTATTATTTTAATTAAAATGAAGTTTTCTTTCTTAGTATCTATAAATATCCAGACATTACTCTAGTAGTATAAGACTTCATTGAATTTTAAGGTTGAAAATTTAATTACTGAGAGTAATATTTGTTGGAAGAGGTAACCATGAATCCTGAAAATGACTAATTTCTTATCTAAAAAAGTGAAATGATACCTTTCATAATACTAATAAAAAATACTATCTCTGTCAATTCAGTGAAAAGTTTATGAATTTTTATTGAGAACCTCAATTTCACATCACCCATTATGAGTGGATATAAACAAGTATCTTATTAAATTTTCCCCTGTATATACAAATGACAGATTATTCACTCAACAACAAATTTCCTTGTTTACATCATATGGCCCATATTATTCATAATGGTTTAGTTTGTCGTCTTTTAATTAATTATTGTTTCAATTAAATAAATGTGTGACATCAGTCATTTTTTAAAAAGAACGTCAAAATTATTGATTAGTTAGGAAAACTACCGTTTAAATATTCACAATGTGTCAAATAACAACTTAATTCAATTTTCAGAACGAAGAACAGAATCTGCACCATGCTCCCAAAATCCAATTGATGTTTTCTAATGTGTAACATTAACATGTGTTTAGGATTAAATAAATAAATAAACCTGAGCTGTGGTTTTTATTATTATTCTTAATTTAATAATATATTTTTATTTCTCGGATATCCTCCTACCTTATTGTTATCTTTCCAACATTGTTGGGTTTTGTTTTCCTCACTAATATTTATCCAAATATCAAACCACAATTTACTATCAGGGCAATAATGCATCTCTGCCCTACTTCAATATACTCATGGTTACTTAAAATATATTATGGTTAGTGCTATGATGCAAAATTATTTTTTATCAAAATACTTAGCATGTCATTATCACATATTAGAAAAATCTTACCAATTTAATACTCTCCCTATGGTTTTGTAACAAATTAGTATTGTGGTGGTAAGACACTTAATTTTTCAAAAGGATAATAATTGGTGTGGTGGAGTATTGCTGTCAACCTTTAAGCAGCAATCATCATATAACACTATAGCAGTCTCTATCAATAATGACCAACGAGCGTTGGTTCAAGTGATACATATTTTATTCTCCTTAAACAATAACTCGGGTTTGAGTCTTGTGGATGAAAAAAATGTTCGTTGGAAGAGTTAGTCCCACATACCTGTAGATGTTCTCGGCTTGGACAAGAATGCCTCAAATGCGAGGATATGGGAAACCAAAAAAAATTCTCTATCAATAATGTCCAAATCTTTTTTTTTTTTTGCCTCTGCCTTTGCTGAATGATTCTTCTGAACCTTTGATAATTGATTCGTTTACGCTTCAAACTCTACTAATATGGAAAATTGATTTGTTTGTCTTTGCTACGAAAACTTATATGTCACTCACTCTAAAAGAATGCAAGGCCGTGAATGCAGCACTAGGAAAATGAATGGAAATAATGAAAAGTAGGGGTATTCAAATCCAGATCAGCCCAACAATAATGTTAATTATGTGTTTGGATTATATTATTTTTGCCTAAAAACTAATCTAAATGGACGGCAAACACCCCTAATAAAAAGTATTATTAACACTCACTTGTTATTGATCGTTGTATACATATATGCAAAAAAAAAAAATGATATCAATTATTGGTTTGTTGTTTTTTTGTATATAAGATGATTTATAAGGGGACTTAGTAAGAGAGTATGTAATCATTACTATGTGAATGACAACGTTAGAAATAGTTTATCGTTTTGTGTTGAAAGGCCTAAGACCAATGACTATTTAATCTGTCAAAATTTATTTCAAATCTTGAGTTCATTATTGGATTGGGCTTTATAGCGTATGTTGTAGAATTAGCCCTAAACTGAAGCCATAGCCCATAGCCCATGTTTCCAGCCACGCAAGAATTAAGACAGAATAAAGGAATTTTATTAGAGGTGTACAAGGAATTAAAAAATTACAAGAAAAAACAATTAAACTAAGCTTTGAGAGAAGTGCATGGATTAACATCCAAATCAGAATAATTAGAAGCATACTTATAGTTGTCTCTCTTAATTCAAAGTCAAGCTTTTATCTTCGTTGGATTAATAATGTACTGAGTGAATGATTCTCTAGAGTTGAAGATTACATTATTTATAGTTAACTAAATAGACCAAGTTCCTCTTGCACGGAAGGTTACATCGTTTCTTAAGGATTAAATTAGTTAATTTCATGACAATAATTAAAGGATTAACTAGATTTTCTATTGACTATTTAGTGACTTTTTTTAGAGATCAAATTGTCTAGTTGGAAAAGGTTTCAAGAAGTAATAAGTTATTTACTTTTATTTTTTGGAATCAAATTGGATTGAAAAAAATCATATACAAATTGGATTATTATTGTTAATCAATTGAAAAATATCCAGCAATACACAAAATATAATAATTCTATTGATCTATGCATAATTGGTTGTTACATTTAGCTTCCAATAGTCGCTGATTTAAATATTTAAGATTAAGTTTGTTAATTCTATCTTTTCATTTTTCCTCTTAGATGTTTTCAGAATTCGTTTTTACTATTTCCTCATCCAAAGTTTGAAATTTGAATGTATGTATCATTTTGTTTTTTGTTCAATGTTGTAACAATTTAACTTTATCTTAGAAGCAAAAGAGAATAGAAAGAATGATTTGTTGTGGAACACACATAAAGAAGAATTACAAGACTTTTACACACATACATATATATATATATATTGATTGATGAATATGAATATATAATCTAATTTAAAGACTAATATTTTGAGGGAGTAATTACTAGTTTCTTGACTTTATTCTAGAAATGTGTAGTATATTAACACTCCTCCATGATAGATATGTCTACATCTTTCCCTTGGTATTGTTGTTTTACACTTATTTATAAACATATTGGTTAACTATTAATTATATTATGTCCCAAAGAGTTACCTATAAAAAACGGTTAACCATATTATACCAACTGCTTTACACATATACTAAACCATTTCTGATATACTAAACCATTTAAAAAACAAGATTAACTATGACATCAATAATTCCATCACTATAAGCTTCTATTAATTATCACCAATATTGAGAGTGTTGAGTTTTGTATAATTCAGTTTTGTTAGTTAAAACTAACTTACTATTTTTAGTGAGTTAGTTAGTTAAGATTTTGCTATAAATAGAAGAGGCTTATGCATTGTATTGTTTGATTAATTCCTTCATTCATTGTGCTCTCAAGTATATACATTGCCTACTCTAAATCTTCTTCTTTGTTAACCTTCTTCATTTTTACTTCTATTTCTTCCTCTGCTCCTCTGTTTCTATTTTCTTCCTTTTGNTTCCTTTTGTTTTCATTGCCTAACTACAACAGTGGTATCAGCAGCTTTGCGCGTGCAAATTCTGTGTGAATCTTCCTAGGGGACCTGTGTGAGCTTCTACGTGATCAGCAGAAGCAAGGTGTAGTAGTGATGACAAACAATGGAGGATTCTCATTGACACTTCCCATCTTGGATGGCAAGAATTATGATCGATGGAGGAATCAAATGAAAGCTATTTTTGGATTTCAAGAAGTGTTTGAAGTAGTCCAACATGGTTATCAAGAGATTGGGGAAGGGGCCACTGAAGCTCAGAGGACAATCTACAAAGAAGCCAAAAAGAGAGATTGTAAAGCTCTTTTTCTTCTGCATCAATGTGTTGATGGAGCCAACTATGAGAAAATCAATGGTGCTGAAACTGCCAAACAAGCTTGGGATTGTCTAGAGAAGAGCTATGAAGGAATGGCCAAGATCAAGAAGGTCAAGTTGCAGCAGCTCAGAAGGCAATATGAGCTCCTGCAAATGGAGGATGGTGATTCAGTAGCTGAGTACATGACCAAGATTTTGGCTCTTTCTAATCAAATGAGGTCATGTGGCAAAGTATTGAAGGAGAAGAGCCTAGTAGAGAAGGTGCTTAGAACACTCACTTGCAAATATGACCACATTGTTGTTGCAATTGAGGAGTCCAAGAACCTGGAAGAACTCAAGATTGAGGAGCTACAAGCATCTCTGGAATCTAATGAGTTGAGATTGAAGGAAAGAAATCCAGAAAAAATTGGTGATCAAGCATTACAAGCCAGATTCACCAAGAAGCCTCATAACCAGTGGAGCAAGAAAGGCAATAACAAGTGGAGATCAAGTGAGCAAGGACTCACTGGAAGAAAACCTGATATCCAGTGGAAATCAGGAAAGGAAATTGACTCAAAAGGGTCTACCAAAAATGCAGATGGCAGAAATAAATTTGACAAAAAGAAACTGCAATGTTACAAGTGCAGGAATTATGGTCATTTTGCTTCTGAATGCAAAATGAACAGATGGACAAGCAGTAGAGAGGAGGAAGCTGGTTTGGCTCATAACAATCAAGAATCAGATGAAGAGTATTGCTTATTGATGGCCACTACCAGAAAGGATCAAGCAAGTGATGAGAAAGCTGAATTTTGGTACCTTGACACAGGATGCTCCAACCATA
>NC_032017.1:20411593-20608670 GCF_001865875.1 Lupinus angustifolius
CAAATGGTCTACAAACTACACAAAACACTCTATGGACTCAAACAAGCTCCAAGAGCCTGGAACAAAAGGATAGATGCCTTCCTGTTACAACTTGGCTTCACTAAATGTACAACTGAGCATGGTGTCTATGTAAAAGGGAACTATGCCACTGACTTACTGATTTTGTGTCTCTATGTGGATGACCTTCTTATAACAGGTGCAGACTTTGGCAAGATACTAGCATTCAAAGCTCAGATGCAAGCTGAGTTTGAGATGACTGATCTAGGGGAACTCTCCTACTTCCTAGGCATCGAATTCAAGAAAACCAAGGTTGGAACATTAATGCACCAGAGAAAATACACAGCTGATGTGTTGCAGAGGTTTGAGATGATAAATTGTAACCATGTATCAACTCCTATTGATGCAGGGACAACACTATGTGAAGTAGGAACAGATCAAGTGGTAGACAAAACTCTGTATAGACAAATGGTGGGATCATTGAGGTACATATGCANGCAATTCAAGGCCTGATATTGCATTTGGTGTTGGCTGGATAAGCAGATTTATGGAATCTCCCAAGCAAAGTCATCTAATTGCAGTAAAAAAAGCTACTTAGATACTTAAAAGGGACCCTAAACTATGGGATCATGTACCCTGCTGAAGTGAAGAAGTGCAACAAGAACCTATGTGGTTTTTCTGATGCTGATTGGTGTGGGGACAAAATAGACAGGAAGAGCACTACAAGTTATCTCTTTTTCCTTGGCACTGCTCCTATAAGTTGGTGTTCTAAGAAGCAAGAGGTAGTAGCTTTGTCATTATGTGAAGCAGAGTATGTTGCAGCCAGTATGAGTGCTTGTCAAGCTGCTTGGTTGAGTGCTCTTATGGCAGAATTGAAACTGGAAACAGAAGAGGTGCTATGAATCCAGTTGCTCATGGTAGAAGCAAGCATATTGAAACCAGATTTCACTACATAAGAGAACAAGTGAACAAAGGGAAATTAGAATTGGAATTCTGCAAATCTGAGAATCAATTGGCTGACATTTTAACCAAGACATTGAAGAAAGAAATGTTTGAAGCTTTGAGAAGGAAGATTGGCTTAGAAACATTCAATGCAAACTGAATTAAGGAAGAGTGTTGAGTTTTGTATAATTCAGTTTTGTTAGTTAAAACTAACTTACTATTTTTAGTGAGTTAGTTAGTTAAGATTTTGCTATAAATAGAAGAGGCTTATGCATTGTATTGTTTGATTAATTCCTTCATTCATTGTGCTCTCAAGTATATACATTGCCTACTCTAAATCTTCTTCTTTGTTAACCTTCTTCATTTTTACTTCTATTTCTTCCTCTGCTCCTCTGTTTCTATTTTTTTCCTTTTGTTTTCATTGCCTAACTACAACAGAGAGTACTGTGATCCCACTAAAGGCATTGTCGTGGTCACTTATGGAGTGCACAGTAGCTGGACCACTCTAGCCATAGTTACCCTAACCATCACCATGCCCTTATTTACCCAGCCACACATTCCCACGTTGCCTATAAAACTATATTCACCCACTTCACTCTACCCCTTTCATTTCTCTCTTGTTTTATTATATGGTAGAACACAAACCTAGTTCACTATATGTCATCATTCATTTGCATATATCATATATACTATGCATCTCCTTTCATAGATTAATTTTAACCTACACTCCAGAGGGTTCAGTTTTCAACTTTTCATGTCCAACAACTACCCTTTTGCCTCTCCTTCAAATATTTGATTTTTGTTTTGGTTGCATCAACTGCTCCAACTCTCAACAGCATCTTAGACTTGTCCTTCATTATGGTAGTTTTTTTCTATATTCTTACCCAGGGATGGACCAAACTTTAAGGGTGGAGGGGTCTAACTATAAAACTTATATTTTGTGGGGTGACTTTGAAAGTTTAATTGGACATGCTTCATATATGACTTTGGTGACTCATTAGAAATCAGAACTTTGATTTTCAACATTCTTCGTTTTAAAGTATGTGTGTTGATCGTATATGACTTCATCGTCTAAATTAAGTTATTAAAAAATAGTAATAAATTAAATGCATAAAAAATATATTTGAAAATTACAAGAAAATCAACATAACATGATAAATATATTAACTATGTTATATTATAGTATATTTGATTATATCTAGCAGAAGAAAAGCATGACCAAGAATGAAATAAAAGAATGTAGTGTGCTTGGTGAACAATAAAAGAAAGTATAAAATTAACAAAAATTTGTGAAATAAGAATAAAAATAATGAAAGTATAGTCAAACCTCCTTGGCAATAGAAATTATAAATAATCCATTCCCAAGAAGGATCATTCTTGTAGGAAACAAATGAAAGAAATAAGGAACCAAAAATTATACTTTATATTTATAAATACATATAAGAATTATACATATAACACCATGTTAGACAGCATCTACAAAAAAGGAAACAACATTAAGGTTTTAAATGGAAAGTTAAGAAAATGAGTAATTTTATACATTCATTAAAGAATGAGAATAAAGCTTATGTCCTTGGAGGTGTGGCCACAAAATAGTGGATTTTTGGAGAGTAAGAAGAACAATGAATCAAGAGAGAAACTAATATTGGGTAGTTGATAAAGTGAGTTAAAAGCTCATTCTTTAAACAAGAGGGGGGAGTTGGAACCATGTGACAAAAGAGATAATGAAGAATGTATATATGAACATTGGGACTTGCGAGTCATGTGATAAGAATACGAAGGTTTAGCCAAAAAAAGACCCTTTATTCAAAAGAAAGATATAGCAATGTTAGAAACGTTTATTTTAAATTCTTAGGCTCTCACCACTGACAGCACATGTGTATGATTCCATTTCCTATGGAACACTCAGTGTGAGGCTGAAAGAGTTAATAAAGAACCACTTTTATAATAAAAAAACTTTCACTGCCTTGGATTCTAATTAAAGTCCACAAAAGCATTTTTTTTGAAGTAAAATTGACTCAGGACCACCAAAGAAGTGATGTGCTTGTGTGTGACAATAAGGCCTATTCAAGCACTCATTTACTATGGAAAACTGGTGTATGGTTGGTTCAACAGAAGAACATGTCCACACATGAAATTTTAAGTGTGGCCAGAAAAATATGAGTGGGGTTTGTCCAGTTAGCTGTTGTGCTGAAAATGATCATTTTCAATGGAAAAAAATTAAAGATTCTTTATGAAAAGGTGACATCAATTTGTTGTTTATATGTAATGATAGAAAGCTTCCAAATGGGGTTTATAAAGAAAAGCTTCCAAATGGGGTAGAAATGATTTTTTTCCAAGTAAAAAATGTATGGAATTATTGTCTTCTGATGAATGAAGGGTCACTCTTTTACTCCTACTACAAATTGATACTTATCTTGCTTCCACTTTTGATGGTATTAATTTAATTATGTTTTGTTTTTTTCTTCTCTTCCATCCTTTTCTAAACATGTAAAAGACACTTCCTAAAGTATGAATTGTTTCTTAATTAGTCATAATTATTCACACACACATATATATATATATATATATATATATGTATATATATATATATATGTATATATATGATATTTGCAAAGTCCTGTTGGGCCAAAATTGTTTCTTAATCTACTATAGTTATATCACACTAGTTAGTCTGTTAGAGTATGTTTGGAATAAAGCAATAAATAGTTTATTTCAATAACCAATTATGTATGATTAATTATTGTTATAATTATGCTAAACTTATTTTTTGTTTGAGTATATTAATTTGTTGAGTGGTTGAAGGTTGATGTTGATGTTGAATGTAGAAGCTAGAGAATGGGGTATTTACGGAAAGAAAATATGAGAGGAAGAGTTAATCTCATAAATTATACCAACAACTCGCCGCTTCAGCTTTAACGTGTAGCTTCTTTTTCTCAAAAAAAGTTGTTCCGTATTTTTTTTTACAAAACTACCAAAACATTAAAGATCATACAGTTTTTGGAGGGACGAAAAGCTCTTAGGTAGCATAACCTATCCGCCTAGGGTATATAACAATAGGATTAGGAGAACCCAACTTTATTCGTTAACATCCATGGTCGAATCCAAATAGGGTTGAATCTCATTGGATTTAAGGTTGAGTTTTGATTAAAAAATTATACGCATAATATTTAGGATTCGGCACGGGTCATACATGACGCAGTTTGATCCTGTCACATGGTTACTCAGTCATTATCATGTTTGTATCTATCTATTTATTCAATTGTATATGGAGTAATTACATTTCTTTGGTCGAAAGTATCATTTATATATAATGATTAACAATATATATATATATATGCATATATCATTTCATACGTCAAATTATATATGTATTATACAATGATAAGTAAAACGTTGGGAAGACTTTATCTAAAAGAAACATGCATTATATTTAATCAAGTTTAAGGTTGGTTTCAGGTTCAAAGACTGACTCAATCGACATTTAGGGTTGGGTTAACTTTAGACGTAAAGCCGAATCCGAATTCAAAAAATGACTCTATCAATATTTAAGGTCGAATAAGATATAAACCTTGCCCAGACCAATCTGACCCATTTTCACCCTATATAATCTCAGTCTTAATGCATTGGGAACAAAAGGTGAAGTTTTCATATGGGATCAAAACAATTTTGGTAGTGGTCAAAACACAAATAACAAGAAATTAACTTGGTGATGGATGAAAAAGTTGTGTATATAAAGGGATTAACCCCTCAATATTTATTATTTAGTTTACGGATAGATATCACTTATTTCAAATGGTATTTTATTCTTATTCCTCAACTAATCAGAATATTAGCTTATGTTTTTAACAATTTTTTTTATTCATGTGACAATATAAGATGAATTGATCTATAACTTATGACAGGAAATGATACACTTTAAGGGCAAGTAATCTATGTCACTAGTTCATCTTATAAAGCTGGAACATAAAAAGTAGCATGTTCTGACTTCTGATTTTAAGGTACGTTGGTGCCCAGCTCTAGATGCTGAACTCACTCTGACGTCTGAAACATATGTACTGACATTCATGGTAAACTACTTTGGTAAAATATGCATGTAACAACTATAACATGAAAAAATACCTAATGAGATAGCACTTTCATCTACAATATTTTACCTCGGTAGATCCAGCCACCCAGGACTTAAGAACTTAATATATCTCAGAAAGTTTTATATTTGGAATATGAATTCAACCACGTTCAGCTTCATAAGTCATAACCACATCCATGGCTACAAAATTATTTTCCTACAAACAATTGTAACAAACTCACCTTAACCATAATTTAAAAGAATGAATTGATGGAGGGATAGAAAAGAGTAAGGGAATTGTCAAATGCAAAAGGGTTAACAAGGTATATATGGACTTACAGAAATCATATATCCCATGATTTGTTTGATTTGTTTCAGCTACAGAATGCAAAGGGATAGAGGTTGTCATCATAGTAGAAGCCACCAAAGGAGGAATCCAAAGGGATAGCATGATCCCAAATATTTTGAAAAGGGAAAGAGAAATTTAAGAATGAAATTTGGGATCAATGCGATCCCTTTGGATGTCTCCTCTAGTTGCAGTGGAATATAAACCAAACTTTGCCTTCTTAATTCTTCAAAGGTTCAGAAGTAAAGTGTTCTCTCCTTCTGTGGCTGTAGTGTGTGAGGGAAAGTGGATGGCTCTTAGTTTTGCTGCTTTGAAGGAGTGGTTTTCGATGGAAAGGAGAACTAGTCCTTATATATATATTAAGGACAAAGGAAAAAATGTTAGCCGAATATGTTTTATTTATTATGAGAACTCAAATTAACATTTTCTACAGTGGAGAGAAAGAATGTAGCTGTTGGGGTTGACACCTCATATTACACAACTCCATTAATTGATATTTAGGCATATACAATATTTTTTTTACTATATTAGGGTTAACATATAATAATAATAATGAGTGATTCAGTTTATTGGTAAGAGTTTTGTCTTTCATTATTGTTTTATTCAATCCAACTTGGGGAAAATCATGTATATGGAGGATATTGTGGTCCTAGATCCAATAATCACTCAACATAAAAGACTCTTTCCGTCACCATTTTGGTTGATTTCAAATTTTCCATTGATAATTATTTTGATTTGCAGAATCATCAGAAAATGTTTCTCACAAAATTATACTTCTCATCGAGATATAGACCCCATTCCCTAACAATCCAGACACATGGAAAGAAATTTTAACCGACAATGGCTCAGATATCCATTATTGGAAATCCTCTTCGAGTTATATATAATTTTTTCTGTACATGAATGATGGTCTATGATTCAATCCCACTCACACACAAAAAACTCTATAATCATACTTATTTCAGGATACATTATAAATCATTAAATTTTATTACACAGCATAATATACGCATAAAATAATTTATGAATGATATCATGATCATATGACTAGAGCAGAAATCAAACATACATAATAGGACACATATACATATAGTTGAATAAATCCAACAATTGATATTCTCATTAGATTGGAAATGAAGATTACAATTGGCACTTATACAATCTGTTCTCATCTAGTTACTTAGCTATCTTCCCACCAAATGGCTCAACTAACTCCCTATGTTAGACATCACCTGCTCATAACTAACTGCAACTAACTATGAGATCACAATCAGTTGGAAAAAATAAACCTCTTCATTAGGTTGTGAAGGAGAGAGTATAAGAGGAAGATTCATATAAACCTCTTCATGTAAAAAATCATTTTTACATGAGTTGCTCCAAGAACCAATTCCCAGGCCAATGCTAATAGAATTTTGAGACAACCTCAAATAGTGCACTAATAACACTCGTTTATATTCCTGCTTGTAAATACTGCAAATGTAAAAACTTTCAACCCTTTCTTTGTACAATGATACTACACTTAATTAAAATAATCAAACGTAACCGTTCCAAGCCACTAGAGCATATTGCAGCCAACCCATAACTCGTAAGTGAATTTGTGCTTGTATCTATCAGTTGAGGGCTCCAGATTATGATACATCGTGCTAGATCTTGTCCACACTAATGAAGCAAAAAATGACCATAGACCACAATGGACCCATTTGTGGTGCTTAGTAGACCCGACCACCAAATAAACTATTAACCGTAGTTATGTATGTATGTGCTCTTTCAGGCATGAAATAATATAAGACTTCTCTAGACTCTAAGGATTAGTTTGAGAGTTAGATTTTAGAGCAAAATGAAGGCATGAGAGTCATGAAATACATTTATGAGATAACTCTTAAGTCTTCCATTTTCATTTTTTCCCTCCCCAAAATTCAACTCCCAAACAAGCCTTAAACGTATTGTAATTTGTGTGTAGAGTAAAAAAGGTGGCTATTGTAATTAAGAGTTAGTTGAAATGATAAACTTACTTAACATTAAACATTAACGTTTGGGTTCAAATAATGATAGTTTTGATGTGCCGACCATTGTTATAATTGAAGGAGCCAAGGTGGGTTGATTTTTTTTCTTTTGAGAACATATATACAGTGATCTAATAATTCTAAAGATGTAGGACGTTTGCTGATATCATATGATTGACTTTTGTTTATGGATCGATCTTCTTCCTTTTTCATTTTTCTAGCTCTAGCATTTCTCTTTCAAATGGAATAATTATGTCATTTTTTAAAGAATTGGTTTAGTGGTCCCTGTGGCTAACTACTCCTTCTCTATATCTTGTTATTCAATGTTTGAAGCCAATCATGGACCACAACTGCCGCAGCTCTGAACTCTTCTTTAATTTCGAGAAAGGGAAGAACAAAATAAATAAACTATACACTATAATCATCAAAGAGAAAACTATAGTCTACAATATTTATAATTAACAATCAAAGGAAGTAGGAACAATTAATATATATATATATATATATATATATGTGTGTGTGTGCGCGCGCGCGCGCACATGTATATGTCATGAAGTTTTGTGCCAAAAAACAAGAATTAATGACTAGTTACCAGTAATGTATGTGCTTGCAAGTTGACACCGCAATGACAATGACCAGTAAAATTCACTGCAAACAAATAAATAGCCAAGAAATTCTCTGTATAAACAAGTTGGATTTTGTTTTTTGTGCCGATCGATGGAGTCACAAATTGCATGTTTTAATTCACTTCCTTTTACCTATTAGTTTCGCCATTCAAAGGTTCAGACACTACAAAATTTTGCACACAACTTTTACATGGATCACCACTTAGTAATAACTAGTTACTATTTTTCATCATCACACATAATATATATATGCATTGTTGGCTAATTATGACTCTTTGTTATTGGTATAAAAATCATACACGTACACAGAATATTGATGCTTAAACATTTTCTTAAACCTATCATTTATGCAAATAAGGGTTGATACATTAACTCAAGTCTTTTGCTCATAAACATTCTGGCAAAGGTTTGATTATTAGATTTTCTCTATAAGAGGTGATAAACTTTTATATATAAAAGTATAAAACATTCTATATTTGTAGTGGATTTTCTTGACTTCAATTATAAGATACTTTCTCTTGAAAAATAATGTTTTAATATATCAAAAAGTGGCCATCTTACTTTTTTAATACCAATTTTCTTAATATATATATGTGTGTATATATATTGAAGAGAAAAGGGAAAGGAACAAAACCAAAGTGGCTGGATGTGACAAACATGGTAACTGGAGCCCAATAATCATTAAGAGTGGTAGGGAATTTGAGTTGATTTATTTATGAAGCAAAGGTAGGAGTAGAAGTTTCAAACTGAGATACAAAGGTTGTTTGTTTTACACACAAACACATGTATTTTGAATGTCACATGGCCTCAATTAGGAGGGTATCCCACAAAGGACAATTCAATTAGTGCTGGCACCTCCAACCTCCTACCCTACGTACCCTTATTACATTGTTATTGAACCCTACGTCCTTCATTCTGGTAAGTGGGGCATGGACGGTCTACCAAGGAATTAGGGTTCAATGGACCCTTCACATGCATAGTATTTAGGGTACTTTCCTTTGTTTTTCTTTCTCATTCTCCTTTCTCTCCACTCATTTTTATTCTAAATCCATAACATTAGTTGAGTATACTTTATAATAAGACTATAGTCTATGTTGTTGTCACATGGGATCCTTAGTTGCATATTTATTAAGTAGGGTAATCCACTTTCCTTTTTTCATGAACTTTTGACTTAAGTAGATCGACTTAGATGCTACATCCGTTTCAAAACTTTTGATGTTGTTATTCTATATTTTTTCATCTTTTAAAAATTTAATACACATTTATGTTTTAATTTTAATTATACATTTATTTATTACTCATCTAGTATACCTCATATTTATCAATTTATTAAAGGATTTAATATGTATACACTGACAGTGTAAGTGATTTTTACACTGTCAATAAATCTCCACCATTCATTTGTTAGCTAATATTGACTTTCAAATAAAAGTATTACAAATCAATAGTGGATGATGTGCTAACAGTGTAAAAAACTTTACACTGTCAATGCATAGATTTTAATCTCTTTATTAAATGTGATTATTTTAGTCATTTAACTTTTCAATCACTCAGTAAATTCTTCAAATGTCTACATAACTTTAAACATAAAAAAATTGAAATGGAGGGAATATTTATAGTTAGGCATTTGGTGCTTATCATCAATAATGACCATTAATAAAAGTATGGAGAAGATGAAAATTCTTTTCAGTTTCCAGCATAATTAGGGGACCTAGCTAGCACTTAGAATGTCAGCTACTATTAGTTTTGTTCGATATGGTGACTTTTATTAAATTATTAATCTGTAATTTGAGAAATTCGGGCATCTCTTTAATCATTAGTCGCAAATCAATGATGATAACAAACCTAAAAGTTTGGCACTGAATAAATTACAGCTCTCAAAGAATACACTCTCTCAACCCACTAAATCTTTCAATATATGGCGTTCTCTTTCTATAAACACTTTATATTCTTTATTGATATATATTCCTCAATTTAATTATTTAATTCAATCAACTAATTAATGAAAAAAATAACACATAATTTTGATACAAAATGGGAAAACATATAAATATCACCTTCAACTTTTGAGGAGCTAAATTCTATTATAAATAGTTTCCAAATATCATAGCCTTTTGCAATTACGTTTACTATGATTTAATACATTTTAGACTAATAGAACTTTCTATTACAATTTTCGTAATTACTATCATAATTGCATATATAACTATTATGGTAACCACAACTAAATAAAGAAAATTTGGTCTAATGCATTAAGATAATAAAAATTAGAAAGAGACAATAAATAAGACACAGATTCTCTGTCCTAAGAAAATTATGTCCTCATACATTAAGATAATAAAAATTTCCTAAAATAATATACAAATATTAATTTACGTTATTATAATGTTTAATTTTAATTAAATAAGATTTTCTAATTGGACGAGGACAATAAATGAGACACGTGATCCTGATCACTTGGAAATTAGAAAGAAATAAGGGAATTGAAAAGGCTCGTAATAAATTTATAAATTTGTATTTACTAACATTATATGAGTTTTATATATTATCATTGTATCATCAACCATTTATTTTAATAATCATTAACCTTAAAAAAATATTACAAATAAATGATAAATAATATTATACTAACTGTATATAAATCTTTGCTACCCAGTTAATGGGATTGTGGGAATCCTGGTCACTTCAATGAGATATTGTACAACAAATTTCAATCCCCTGATGCACCATACAAAATAAAAAACTGTAATGGGATGGCACTAAGTGTTTGTCTTGAAAAAGAAAAAGGACCAATCAGTTGGTGCAACAGCTTTCTTATGTGGTCCTCTTAGGTTACAAATTTTGCCAATTCACTAGGGTCCATGCACTATGGTTGGTTGCAAACTTGCAATATAACCTCGTTAGTTTTTAAGAGCTTGTCATTCTACTCCTCCAATGATGTTAATGTTCCAAAGTAAACTTGTTCCTTTAGCCATTCGATGAAACAAATAGAAAAAAAGGGGAAAAGTTTTTTAAGGGAAGGAAAATTTGATCTTTTGATATGGTTTGGCATTGGCCATGAAGAAATATGGGTATACCTTAATACAAGGGTAAAAGGAGGGGAGATATGGGACCATACGAATATGATAAAGAGAATGTGAAGAGCAAAAACTTGAAAGAATATGCCATTTCGTCCTCTCTTATGCTTCTATAGCTAATAGTGATTGGTGGCATTAACATTATTGAGTGTATATATTCGTATTCTATGTATCGAACATGCATTTGAAAGTAACACATGCTTATTCTGGAGCCCCATCCTATCTCCAAACATAAAGAACTTTTAATCCTGTGATGAAGCACAAAATGAATTAATAATTTAGAAGATTAGGGGCTTGCAATTAATGCTCTATTCGGCATATGGAATATATATGTAGCACTGGAATCAATGTTAACAAGTTGAATGAAAATTAAAGCTTTCATCTTTTTATATGAGAAAAAATATATATATACTTTCACGATGTATGAGATTTATAGACCATTATTGTATCATTTATTATTAATGTTTAATTGTTGTTGACTTTCTAAAAAAATAATCCAAATGAAAGGTGAATGATAGACTGCATGTATATAAATCTTTACACTTTCAATGCATAGATTTTACACTTTTTTTTAAAGCCCATGAATCAAATAAGGCAACTCAGCCAAAATGTGCTGAAGAGAAACCATAATTAGCTATTCATTATCAAAAGATGAAATTTCAAATGTAAAAGATTATAACTTCCATGATTGCTTTTAAATTATAAAAACTATACGATTTTTTGTGGTTATTATGTACTAATTTGAATAATAAAGAGAGGAAGGTGTGTACATCCTGCACACTAGCTCACTATTAATGCTTATATTTATATCTCGAATACTCAACAATACAAATTTTTTCATGTTATAAGAGGGTCCTATAATAATTTTTATAAAACGAGTAACAAACATTGGTTAAAATACATAATGAATTTGTTTACAACATGGGGTGGTGGCGCAGTTGGCTAGCGCGTAGGTCTCATAGCTTCTGAGTTATCCTGAGGTCGAGAGTTCGAGCCTCTCTCACCCCAAAATATTTTTGCCTATAAAAAGATAACTAACTTTTTTTATTTACAAAATCAGTTATTTAAGCTCACCGTTTAAAACAAGTGAATCAAGATTTGATTACACGGTATTAGTAACCAAAAATCTTTTTGTACAAGTCATTGAGTTAAGATCCATCTATAAGCAAATAATAAAAATTAGGACCGTGAAGCAACTGAAAAATGAAATTGCATAGCAGTGAACAAAGACAATTAGAAGAAGAATAATACTATCAAGTACCAACTTTCTCCAAAACATATGAAGTGGAATCATGCATACATGACAAGTTATTAGGAATATGACTTTGGAATTGAATAATGCATATTAATTTCCTTGACCTCAATGACTATCTTGAAGTACTCATATTATAAGAAATAACCAGCCATGCTTAATGCAAGCATTATAAATCTTAAATAGTTCAGATAAGTCGATGTTGCCACCAGAAAAAAACACAGTAGTTCATGTACATTTTATGACTACTAACATGAAAGGAAATTTGTTAGCAGATATAGCATTCCATTGATCCATCTAACATTTTTTCCATCTCTATTAATTTTTTTGTCTTTCTTTTTTGGGTTAACAAAAGTAGGCTAAAACTTGAACCCATGGACTTAGATTTAGTTATCAAAAAGCCCAAGCTCAAATTGGAAGGTTATATTACACTCGTCTTCAAAATTCAAATCCCAAGGCGGTTATTTTGTTTCTTTCAATTGTGGCAACATCGTAAATCTCAACTAACCCCAGGGCCCATTTCATAACGCGCAATTAGAGAGCTATAAAATAAAAACTGACATTAGCATTACCTAACCAACAACCGCCATGACTGAAGAAGACCGAACCTACGCCGTACCAACCGCCCCCAATGGCGTTGCCGCCGCCGCTGAATTTGAACACGACGGAGGCGATGATGTTGATATGAAAGTGGCGGGAAAAGTGAAGGGACCATGGTCTCCGGAGGAAGACGCGGTTCTCAGCCGATTGGTGGCGCAGTTCGGAGCGAGGAATTGGACCATGATCGCACGGGGAGTTCCTGGTCGTTCCGGCAAGTCGTGCCGGCTCCGGTGGTGTAATCAGTTAGACCCTTGCGTTAAACGCAAGCCTTTCACTGGTAACATCTCAGTTACTGTGTTTGACTCATGTTTCCTGAATTACATAGAAGCTTAGAACTATATTTGTCTTATTGCGTTTTTTTAAATTTGATATGTAACGATAATCGGATAATGCTTTTTTTTTGGTTTTGTTTTATTTCATTTTTAAGATGGAGTGTTCACTGCTTCTGCTATTGAGTGATCATGTTTAATTGGTTTATGCTGTTGGACATTGTTTGAAGCAAAATTTTGGTTTTGATATTGCATTATGTTTTAACTCAATCACATATATGAGTTTTAAATGCAATGCTTGAAATGCTAATATGAAATTTCAAAAACATGTATTTATCCATGACTTTGGAATTTTAAGGTCATATATGCTTTCTGAAGCTGTATCAGCAAAGGATTTCTTTCCTTTTCTTATTGTCCACTTTTCATTGGACTTAGAGTTGATTTTTAAATTATCAAATTTCTTATGAACCTGACAATGATATAGTAGAATATTGAACAGTTTAGTGGAAACAAGTAATCAAAACAGGTAAGGTCCACGTCTCTGATTCTCAACTTCTTGACTTGAGTCAATATGATAAGTTTGATAGAAAGGAATGTTACTATCCACTAAAGAGGATCAATGATTGATCACTACATCAAATTTTAAAGCACTCATGAGAAGATAGTGGAGAAACATTGTACTCTCTGCTTAACATGGTGATTGGTGAATAGAATGTAATTAGCTGATACCAATATATTATTTAAATTGTTTACAAAAACTCCATGGTTTCTTAAGTATAAAAACACATTATTTCATAAAGTGAAATGGAGATATGTAATGCATTTAATTGGTGGCGCAGTTTGGGAAAAGTTATGCATGCGTATGTTATAGTCCAATTAAATGGTATGTTATCTGAGTCGTAGAAATTTGGATTTTTCAGATTTCCATATGAAATATGTATCACTGTATATAGTATGTCTAGCATTTATTATTGTCATGAAGTTCTAGTTTCTTTACAGTTTAAAGAATGCTCAGAAAGACATTTTACAGTGGCAGTTGAATATGTTGTATAATTTCATGTTGAAGTTATCTAGTGTGTGTTTTCTTGCTGTTTTGGCATTTTATTTCAGTTTAGTGCAGCCATATTCAATTGACTTATCCAGTAAGCGGTAATCAAAATATAGTTTCAGAAATTGCTAGAGTGGCATCAGCGTCATACCAATCAATTTTAGCTTCATCACTACTTTGATACTCAGTATTTCTTTAACCAATTATTCATTGTATGTGCTTTATGTTGATGGTGATGGTGGTGTAGGTTGCCAGTGATGAGAATAAAGGAGAGAGCAGGAAAGCAGATTAGGAATGAACCAGACCTTCATACGATAGTCGGGGTTGGGAATCAAAACTAATTTGCATGTTAGATGTTGAGTAGGAAACATGAACCATATATTGTTGTTTCTAAGTATGGGTGCTAGGTTATAATATACTCCTGAATTTCAGAAATAAATTAGAATATGAGTAACATTGTTAATGTTTAAGCTTGAGGCCTCTGTGCTGCTTTGTTTGTGTTGAATGAAAAGAGGTAAAATCTTGGTCATAGCTACCTGCGTACTTCATGGAATGCTCATTTGAGACCCTACCTTATCCCTGTCTTTTCCACCTTTGAATTTTCCTATTGTGTCCAATATATTCAATTGAAGTGAACATGTAATCATTTAATTAAGAAATTAGCCACCTCCCAATCTGTGATGATTACCGTGCCTTTCAATTGTCAAGGACTGATGAAATTTTAATTGTTGCAGAGGAAGAGGACAGCCTTATACTTTCAGCCCATGCAATCCATGGAAACAAATGGGCAGCAATTGCAAGGCTTCTTCCAGGTAGAACAGATAATGCTATCAAGAATCACTGGAATTCTACTCTAAAGCGCAGGCATGTGGAATTAGGAACGCATGTCCGAAAACATGCTGATGTGATGGCAGATGGTAGCTTTGAGAAAACAAAGGCATCTTCTGAAGAAACCATGTCAGTTGGGGATATAAATTCATTGAATCCTCCAGAAGTCAGAAATGTTTATATGGATAATGAAATTAAACATAATGAAGACAACCCTCCAAAAAGAGATGGCGCTGAGGTTGAGGGACATCCTACGCTTTATCGACCAGCATCACGTATTAGTGCATTTAGTTTTTATAATCCTCCAGGCAGGCCAGCTACTGGACCATGTTCAAAGATGTTCCCATTGCAGTCCCCTTTGATCCAAGGCGTAGGAGCCTGTAAGTTATTTGACGGTACTGGATGTGAGCCCATGGTTCCATCGCAATGTGGCCATGGCTGCTGTGAAGTCGACTTGAGGGGAAGCAATTCTCAGGGTTCATTATTAGGTCCTGAATTTGTTGACTATTTGGAATCTCCATCTTTCACAAGTCATGAATTGATTTCAGTAGTTACAGACTTAAACAATATAGCTTGGATCAAGAGTGGCCTTGAGAGTTATGGTGCTGGCAGAGTAACCGGGAATACTGCTACCCAAGGGGCTGCCACTTCCTCAGAAACAGGCTTCTTAGGACAAGGTCTGAAGAATGATTATATGCAATACGAGGAGGGACCTGACAAGTTTTTGGGTGGGATGCAAGAAGTGTTATCAACAAAGATGCCTAGGCAGCATTTTGCAATGCCTGCAGAAGTTTGATAACCTGAGCTTTCTCTAATGGATTTCAATCTTTTTCATTTTTAGCATATCGTGGTGGTGGGTGGGTAGATCATAAGATGGTATAAGTTTGTCTCCCTATATAGTCAATGTTAAAATGTCAAGGGTATTAATTTCACAAAAAAATATCTTCTTCTGAACAGTTGTTATACAAACACCTGTTTAAGATGTGTTTATGCAGCATTCTGCACATTTGGGTATAGTTTATTGTTTCCATAAACTGTACGCTGTGCCAAAATGGATGTACTGTGTGCAAGTGCAATTGGTATGTCGTCTGAATGTGGTGTTTTGTGTTTAAATTGAGTGAGTAGCCCCTTAAATTCGTATGGTGAATAACGAATTGGTTTGTAAGAGATAACACATTTGAGTTGATATTCTTGACTCATTATAAAAGCAGGTGAACCCAACTGATCCTGTTTATTGGCTGACCTGACTCCCACACATGCATTGCAATATCAAGAATTTATCATGTTAGATAAAAGAGAATAAAGGATCAAGAATTTGTAAGAGATGTGTTATCTTTTACACCACTAAAATCATGAATGTATCAGATTTAATCATTTTATATAAAAATATTTCTAAAATTAAACAAAACAATACATATGTCATACTGTTACTGACAGAAGAAGATAAGTTATCTCTTGATGAATTATTTATTTTGTGCATAGCTTTTTTCATACTTTATATCTGATATTGAAGATGTTGAATTTATGTCTTGTCATTTTAAAAGGTCAAGTAGACAAGTTAATGTGTTGGTGTGTGAATTAGGTATGAATGTAGGAAAATCACATCATGAATTGATTCATGATCAGTATGGGTTTTTGCTACTTTGCCTGTCCCCATAAGTATTTGTCTAACGTTCTTACCTTTCGTAACCATGTCTTTCCTTTTATTTTATTAAAATGAAAACAGAATAAAATTACTACATAACCCTCGCTTTAAAAAAATTATATTGTCATGTAAGGACTGATATTGACCGTTGATTTAAAGTTTTAGGCACGTCAACGAAAATCAGGCACGGGCTACAAAATCCACATGCATTGCATACGAGGAATTAAATATCAGTGAGAAAAGTGTATCTAGACAAATCTAATTTTTTTAATACGATTATACCCACATAAAAACATAAATTGTGAGATTCTAACAGGTGCTCCATTTTATAAGAGAGAAAATGCATTATTTAGAAGAGAGAAATGCAATGAAGACATATATATATATATATATATATATATATATATATATATTGAAGGAGAACAGTGCATTCTTGATATAACAAGCATTGAGCGTAATGAACTCTAGTTTTTGTTCTCTTACAATTAAAAAACAGTTTGCAAAATGTCTAAAAAAGGTGTGAAGACACATTAAACAAAAAATAAGAGCATGACATTAAAAAGCTGTGAAGACTAAAGAGAAGAGGACAAAGAATTTTGTGCTTTTGATAATTTTATCTGTTAGTGCCAACAACAAAGGAAAGATCTTTTTAGGTGACTTCAATCATAAGTTCAGAACTTATTTTTCCTTTACCTCTTTTTTCTCTTCTTTATTCTATTTTTCTACTCTATTGCACTCATGATTTGGCAGCCCACTGAAGAAGCAATTGAGAAAAAAAACATCATATTCTTTCCCGAAGCCATAATAAAAAAGAAAAGTGAGACTGAGTGGGACAGACTCATATATCCTAATACATACTCAAAACATCATTGGATATAATTTTCTACACTTTCAGTTAATAATATGTGTAGTTATAAATGTGACCTGTTATGTCTTTATTAAATTATTGTATTCCTGTCCTACCCTATAGTCTCTCCAAACCACAGATCCTGTTGAAGAATCTCTCTCCTGTTTTCAGATTTCTTTTGCTTATTATTATGGTATAGGCATGGATAAAATATAAGACATAAAATACTAAACTTTAAGAAACAACTAAGATTTTGAGAGAACCTTTTTTTATATATTTTATCTAGGTAAGTGATACACAATAACACACAAAATATAATATGTAATAATATGTTTATCTTTGTGTTTATGTTGAAATCACATTTTTACTATTGAAAATATGAGTAAAAATAATCATTTATCCATTAATGGAGAATCCTTGTTTATTTTACCCATGAACAATACTTGGGAAATTATTATGCCAAAATTTCCCACATCAGCTCACTGCATAATCATCATACTGCTCCTCTTATAATATATTTCCTTTGTTTCATATCTCTTTCCCTGTCTCTTTCTATCTCTCTCAGAAGAGAGAGATTACCTACTACCACACTAGAGTAACTTGCTTGTTAATATACTTTAACACACATTTCACATCACTTACCTTTGCTGAGGATCAGAAAAAATACATCTTTCTTCTTTAAAGCTTGGTGGGTAGCAATGATCTTTGCCTCCTGAGTCATTATATGAAGATTCTCAACTTGAGTGTTCACAATGTTGGTCACTGAGGACAAGTCCCTTGTTGTTAACATAGAAGATAATGGATGTGAAGGTTGTTGTTCTGATGAGGAACAAAGCTCATCCCAGGATTCTTGTCCTGAGATTGTTGGAGTGTCTGAAAAAGAGAGAAGATCCTCTGTATCAGAGTGTTCAGTGGAGGTGGATCTGGAAGGTACAGTATCTGATGTTAAGGTGCATCTAGCTAAGGTGGAGAGAGATTGTAGGATTTGTCATCTCAGCATGGATATGACCAACCATGAATCTGGCACCCCTATTGAGCTAGGATGTTCTTGCAAAGATGATTTAGCTGCAGCTCATAAACAATGTGCTGAGGCTTGGTTCAAGATCAAGGGTAACAAGTAAGTACTGAGTACACTACACTGAAAGATATTTGTTATGTTTTTGAATAAAGTATTGATCTTCATGTTTTTGGTGTGTCAATTTGTGAGATTCATGTGTACTATAAGATATATAAGTTGTCATTCTTTTCTTTTGGCCATTTGAGTGGTCATGCTTTAATTTGAGGCATAGATATTCTTTTACCAAATCTAGAGTTATTTGACTTTGTCTAATTCTTGCTTATACTTAGCATTATGCATATCATACCAAGAGAACATGGGATAACAAGGGTAAAGGACCATCTTTCTCTTGCTTGATGTGATGTGCCAATAGTGGAATGTGAACTAGAATAAGATTCTCCTTGTGCTAACTGAAGGACATAGTGGTAACTAAAATAAGTTACATTATTGCATAAATGGTTTAGGTAAAGATTAAATGCTTAAAAGAAAAAAGTAGGAGAGTTGATAATATCTTATTTGCTGGTCCAACTGTCCAACCATACAAATAAATTTTATTTTATTTTTGATATTTGATTGATTTGTTTCTCCACTTCTGTCTAATCTGTTTCTGCAGATTATGTTTTAACTACCCTAAGTGGAGTCAACCTAAATCTACATGGTGTTTAATGTCAATCTCACAATTTTTATTGACTAGTTCTTCTTTGGTACCTTTTTTAGTATTTTATTTAAAAATACATCCATAAGTTTATCATTCACTTAGGACTCATGTGGCACCAGTATTTAGTGGATGGCTTTGGCAATTTCCAAATTAAAAAAATCAACTGTAATGATTATCCAAGGAAAATGAATCTTTGGGAAATTGAAGACATGGTTTTATAGTTCTGAGCATGCTAAGTTGAGTAAGTAGAAAGTGGAAAATTCGGAATGAAAATCACTTTACACTGGAAAGTTGCATTATATAGTCAAATTATACTTATTGCAAATTTGATTTGATTTGGCCTTTTATTCCTGGTCAGCACTATTTTGATTAAACTGCTGGCAAGTATGAAACTTGGTTATATGACTACTAATATTTTTCTTATTACTTATTTGCCAATTTTGATTTCTAGTTATTCACTCTGTATTGTTAGTTGTGATCAGAAATCAGAAGCCTGTAATATAAGGTGATCTTCATTGTGTTTCTTCTGTTTAAGTTGTTCCAACCCAAACACAAAATGGTTACAATAAAAAATGAAGCAGCTTGGCCAGTTAGTGATCATGTGCCATTATTTCTGATATTACAATAAAAATGCCATCAGTATATTGGTAGTGTGGAGAACAGGGTGAGATTGATGCAATTGTAAAGTTGTTGTATAGTGACCATGAGGTCACAACTTCAGAGGTTCAAATCATCGAAACAGCTTCTCTGCTGCAGGCTCTAAGTGGGAACCTCATTCATTGGCCGCCCTTCTCTAGAAGGTTAAAGGCACTTTGATGACTAGCCACTTTATTGGTTGGTATATGGAATAGCAAATATTGTGAAAGAAGTCTATTAGTACATGATGTTCATTTATTTTTACTGTTGGTTTTCAAACTATCAGAAATTTACTGCACTAATGTTTTCCATTTAGCTTAGATATTTAACTGCACTACTTATTTTCACACTTGTTTGATTTACAGAACTTGTGAAATCTGCGGATCAATTGCACTCAATGTAGCTGGTGCAAATGAAGTTCAAATGACAGAACAATGGAATGAAGCAAATGATGCCTCAATCATATCACCACCTCCACCAGCACCAACTGTGGAAACTAGAAGTTTCTGGCAGGGACACCGTTTTCTTAATTTCTTGCTAGCATGTATGGTCTTTGCCTTTGTTATATCATGGCTTTTTCACTTCAATGTGCCCTCATGAATTCATATGTGTAACTTGAGAATGATTGAGGAATATTAGACCAACCTTAATAGTCCTTAAAAACAGGTACAAAAACTCAATACCTGTGTCTCCATATACTATAGTTAATTGGAAACTGTGTTTTTTTCTTTACATATATGATGATTTTCATGTGTACTTTTTTCTGTATTGTTGTAGATTTTATTTTGCTCAACCTAGAGTTACATTGTATCACAGACAGTTATATTTATTTCCTATGTGTGTACATCAATGAAGCCTTCTCTCTCCATTATGTAGAATTTGTATTGGAATGAATAGACAAACTGAAAACGTGGATCCAAAGTTTTAGCAGTGTAATAGTTGACTTAATTAGCATTATACTTTAGGACAAAGATCGGTTGTCCTAAACATGTCCCAAAATCTATCCCAAACCAACCGTAATATATTATATTAGTTAAAAAAATTAAACATTTATGTTATGTCTATTTTATTGTGATTGATTTGTAACAGACTTTAAGACATGTTTAGGGATAACAAATCCCTAAACATAACCTTTAATAAGAAATTAAAAGTGTACAACAGTTTACAAGTAAAGTAGGCAAATGAATAAATATTCAACTCGATTCTTTATTATGAAATTCACAACATCAAAGTACCAATGATAGTAGAGTACGAAATCGTATAATAAATACTTGACGTATCATATTTATTTAGTTCTAATATAGTTCTAAAATAATCTCCTAAAAATGCAACAGCTCAAATATGAAGAGGTTGGATTTGTTCTTTTTTTCAAAAACAAAATTAATCTTTATAATCTACATTCTGGCCAAATAAAAAAAATCAACAAATAAGATTATTCTTGAAAAAAAGCTGAAAAACCAATAATCTATGCCAAACATGGCTATATAATATATGATTAAGCTTTTTTGTATAGAGATAATGAATAAAGAGTACAAAAGAAGATCCAAAGTGTGAGGACTATGTGTGAAATTGATGTTTGGTTATGATTATTCTTCTTAGTTTTGAATTCACTATACAACCATGAAGGAATCTATTTTCATTCAATCACCTAATTCGTACTCTCTCAGTAATAACTAGTTTTCACTTTGTAATGGCTATATAACTATACATGTATGTTATGTATTTGATTTTGTAGTTGCTTCATCGTGAAGAAACAACAAAAAGGAAACAGTTTCCTGCTTTTCCTTTTCCTGTTTGTACAGAATCTCTCTCTTTTCTCTCCACTGGCTCTTAAATTTCTGCACCCTCTTGCTCTTAGCTTAATATACTTCACCACTTTCTCTTGGAGCTCAACTTTGTAGGCTCACCTTAGTTTTAAAGGGAAAAAATCCATTTTTTTGGAGTGATTGTTACTATCTTGTTTCTGGTTTCATCTATAAGAAAGTAACTAGGATTTATTGTCAGCCTCACCCTTCAAAATTCTAGTACACCATGATTTTTCCAAGATTCTCTTCGATTCTAAAAGGTATGACTTTTATAGATTCTCAAGTTTATGCTGTCAAGGAAAGATTCTGAATTCTCAGCTCCTTTTGAATCAAATCTCTATATTTTATACTTTCTGTGCTTCTCATATGTGTTTCTATGCAACCCTTTTATAGTTCTTCATTTCCGTCTCTTTAGTGACTTCATTTCAATTCAAGTATAAGGTATGGAATTGGAAACTTTGTATCCTCCTTGTTTTATGTCAAGTTCAAATTTGTTTGTGCAAGAGAGCAACAACAACATAGAATGGACTAGAGAAGAGAATAAGCAGTTTGAGAGTGCCATTGCCATATATGATAAGGACACTCCGGACCGATGGCTTAAGGTGGCAGCCATGATCCCTGGAAAGACTGTGTTTGATGTGATCAAGCAGTATAGGGAATTGGAAGAAGATGTGACTGAAATAGAAGCTGGTCGGGTTCCGATTCCGGGCTATATTGCCTCTTCTTTTACCTTTGAGCTTGTTAGCAACCAGAATTATGATGGATGTAGAAAGAGGGCTGCAACTGTCAGGGGTTCTGATCAGGAGAGGAAGAAAGGGGTACCCTGGACCGAAGAGGAACACAGGTAAGTTTCATCAATTGTCTAACTGATACTGTTTTGATCTTTACTCTCTTCTCTAGCTGCTAAAACTGTTTTTATTCAAGATATTGATATTGAAAATTTTGCTAATGGATCACGAGTTTACACACAAGTAACTCAACTTAGATCTAACAATCAATCAAGAATTAATGATTCCAATCATTGTTCATTTCATTTTCATTGAATTTCAGTTGTTTCTATAATTATTCCTTAATTCTGCTTTGCCAATCAAGCAGAGTAGTTATATGATTTGACCTGTGAGTTTGTTTTAGTATATTGAGTTCTGAATTGCATGCATGCCAAAACAGCTGAAATATTCAATATAATTTTGAGTTGGTTTAAGTGTTGCCTTTGCACCTACTACCTTGTATATATTATTGCCTTTTAATCTTTTATATGTATGGCTTCTATTTGAGATGCTTCAATCTATATCATTTTTTATTCTTGTAAGTAACATGTGTCCTTGGTCTTAAATTATAGACGTTTTCTTATGGGACTTATGAAGTATGGTAAAGGGGATTGGAGAAATATTTCGCGCAATTTTGTGGTCACAAAGACTCCAACCCAAGTTGCTAGTCATGCTCAGAAGTATTACATAAGACAAAAGGATTCTGGAGTTAAAGATAAAAGAAGGCCTAGTATCCATGATATAACCACTATAAATCTTGCAGAAACTGTTACTTCAGATAAGAATAATCCCCTTTTATTCAATGAGTCTCCCATGCATGAACCACAACAGAAGCTGGGTACTAGCATGTCAAAAGTACAATTGGATTGGATTAATCACTACAATGATGGTTCACTCATGGTTTTCAACTCAAATTGTGATGACTTATTGAAAGTACAAGGGCAGGATCTCAATGACTGTGCATACCATGAGGCTTATGCCAAGCTACAAATTCCAAGTTTCAGAATGGCTTCTAGAGACTTCAATAAGGAAGCTGTTTTTAGTATTCATGCACTTTCATGTGAACTCTGATATTATGCAAAAGCAAATTAATAACACTGCCTAGATCATTGTTGTGTTGGGTTATAATGTACATGGTACTGAAGCTATTTGGTTCATGAACATCCTGAAAAGAAAGTACAATAATGTTTAAATCCTTAAAAGTAAATCTTGAATGGACTTCTTCTTATGTGCCATTTCTTTGGAGACTCAATCTGCACCATATTATGTACCATTCAAGCATGATAAGTCCCAATAGCAACATGACAAAATCACTTTAGGTTTCCAATATTAACTTCAACTTATTACTTATTAGGTCCAAAATATAAGAAATATTAATCTATACTCAAATGGGCTTATTAATAATCATTTGCTTTCTGAGGGCAATATGGCCAAGTTAACCATGTTTGATCAGAATCACTTTACTAGTAGAATCTGAGTTTGCATTCCACTTTGTTAGAATCTCATGCTTCATTGGGTCATAATATAGACATATTCATGTAGGCATTCCACTTTATTTAATTTTGATTCTCAACCAATACAAATGCTTCCTTTTATTTCATATTTATGCACCAGCCAATCTACTTTTGTGTGGTGCCAACATTGTTCCTTCTTTTATTGGTCTATGGAAGCATCATGCTTTATTTTGATTCTTTGATTTACTTGAGAACCCAATAACATAGTATAGTCCCTTGCACTATCCACATTTTATTCATACTAAAACTATTATACTTTCAATAAAGTAGTCGACCTTAGATTACAATCATAGTGTGGAGTGAGAAGTGTGATTATTGGCACTCTAATTTTTCAATTAGTGTTTATCATTAAATAATGATAGCTTTGTAAAATAAAAAAACTAAAATTGTTTATTAGGAAGTATGTATTGAGAATTTATATATACCAATAACATTATTCCAAATTTAGATTTCTTTTGATTTTGTTTTTGAAATTAGTAGAACTAACTGCTTTTTATTCCACAATATTCTTAGCTATGGCTTTCTTTTGATTATAGTAGTTTTTTAGGAGTAGCCCAACATATTTGGAGGTCTAAAGCAAAGTTTAAATTAGACTTTTTATTTACGGGTTATCTTTCAAATTACTTTTTGTTGAGACATTCTTACTATTAGGTAAAACTTCATGCATATGAAAAGAATCAAATCTTATGTGATTATTGAGTATATCAAATTGTCAACTAGTGTATCATTTTACATAATGGTCAAATATGCACAGGTTTATTTTCGTAAATTTTTTATATAATTAGTAATATTGAAAATTTATGCCCCTCTATTTTAAGGTATATAAAATCATATTCTTTTGTTCCTTTTAGGATAAAAATAAATAAATAGTTAATATACTCAGGATAATTATGTATTTAAAAATATTGTCTTAATTTATCTTATTTCATATTAGATATGGGATATGGTGCGACCCGAAGGATGGTTCTACTTAATATTTGAGCCGCTTAGCTTTTGTTAATTTTCATCATAAAAATGTTGGACATTCAACTGTAATTGAAAGAGATCTTATATTAAATACATAAAAATGAATAATACAAAATTAAAAAGACTTATTCATCTAATATTTTAAGAATTTTAAGTTAAAATGTGTGTCCATCCCAATTATTGTCAAAGAAACGCTACCAAATAACTTCACTCTACCCTAGAAATAAATTAACCTATATATAATATATTCTTTCTCAATGAATTTATAGTATGATTGGGCACTTTGGCATCTTTTACTTAGGTGTTTTAATCTCTCAAAAAAATTAGGACAAATATTTGTAGAACCACTTTTTTGGACTAACCACAACAGCAACAATGGATTCAGCTATAGCTATGATCATGCAAAAAAGATTGCTTGGTTTGGCCCACAAATCCACGAACCAGTTTTGTACTATAGGACATGGATGCAATGTGCATGAGTATACAATACAACACTGGTAAAGTTTCATTTGGTTTATGCTTATTTGATCTGTTGCTTTTGTTTGAGATTATCTTTTCATCCAAACTATCTTCCTATTTTATCCCTTGATTCCAATCGCACAAAAGTCCAAACTTCATTCTTCTAATATGCCTAGTGAATCACACGCTTAGAGTCTATATTCTACTTTGCTACTTTCATATCTAACTCTATTGCTATATTAGAACTAAATAAATAGGATCATATGCAGAGTATTTATTATATGTTGTCCTACTTTACTTTCATAGGTACTTTGAACTTGTGAATTTCATATTAAAGGGTAAGTATTATTCGAGTTGAATTTTTATTCCTTTGCCTAATCTACTTGCACATTGGGTTTATCCTTGGCGCTATTCTTTTATTAGATATAAAAATTTGACTCTAGTAAATGCAATTAGCATATTATTGGATTGAGTTTATCAAAATGCTAAGATATGTAGATTCTCTAATTTTAATTTAACATCTTCTATTTGTTTGTATAACCTGTGAGATAAATATAATCATAATTTAATTTATAGTATATAAATTTTGGTAGAGATAAATAATAATCATATTTTTCTAATTTTCACCCATCATTGGGGTTGACTTTGATGCAGGGATTCATTCACTAACGCAATTCAACTTTTACAAACAAGTATCCTACATTGCAAATGCATTTTAAACTTTATAAAATATAAGAAAAATATTTTAAATTATATGCATCTAATTAATCTATTAATATTTAAACATATAGATTTAAAAAGAAATGATTTAACTTAAAAAGCTACACAAAATTGATTTGAAAATTTAAGTTTAAATATATGGATAGTAAAACTCTACCTCTAAGTATTTAACAAAGCAAGAATTATAAACAACTATCTATCAAACTAATCAACAAGCTCGATGATTAATAATTTAATTTTTATCCAATGTGTATCATTTTTCCAATTGTAAATATATACTATTTTCGGTTATCTTACAAGAGAATGATTATTTGTGTTAGTATTTTTGTATAAATATAAGAATATAAAAAATAATAAAGGCATAATTGTATCCCCTTATTTAATGCCACTAATGATAGAATGGAAATTTACACTATCTTTAACAACAAGTATCATTGTCAACAACAATGCTATGGTGATAGGTGGCATTAATGGGTGCAGTGGTGACAACTGTGACAGCACTATGATCATAAAGTAGTGGCAAAAGATATTTTGTGTAATAATTTTAATCCAAACAACCAAATTTTGGAGAAGTTATCACTTCCATTTAGAACTTTCCACTAAATAAATAGTATTTTTTTTTTTTCATTCTCATTCCTAACACTACCTATATTCAATTTAAGAACAGAACATGAGAGTTTGTACCAACCATTTCTTACACCTAATAGAATGTGAAAATTCTTAGTTGTGTCTGATGAACCAAAACAAATAAAAACAACCCTTACTTTCTATTCACAAAATTGAGCTTCTTCAGTGGAACAAGTACTAGCTGCATGAGTTGGTAGAAGCATTTCTGAATTACAAGAAGAAACCAAAAACTTATTACAAGACTATTGTCTATGAATTGCAGAGAAAATTGAAACCCCCTAACTAAAAACACATACAAGCATAATTCTGAAAGAAAAAAAAGAGACTACTTTAGGTGTGAACATATGTTGCAGTTGCAGGAGCCAAAGGTGTAACTGTGTCTGGAAAATCTGTTCTTGGCCCAGCAAGGGAGTAATATGCAAGAATATGTGCTGGATGCTCAACAAATATAGGCTCTTCAGGATCATCATTAGTAACCACATGTCTAGAAGGAATAATCTCAATGTTCCAATAGGGGCGAGCCATAGCCAAAAGATCACAACCAGATTGAGATGCTCCATATCCTTGCACCCATAAGTACCTCAGAGAAGTTAATCTTGTTGCAGCAACAGCTAGTGCATACTCACTAAAAAAGGAACACCCTCTCATTTCAAGTTTCTGAAGACTTGGGCAGCCCTTAGAAAACTCCAATAGTCCTGCATCAGTTTCCCCTACATAACCAAGTAGCATCCATCTCACATTTGGGCTGTATTGTCCTATGTAACCAAGTCCTACATCGGTTAAGCCTCCAGGTCTTAGATACAAAGCAAATCTCCTAAGCTTGTTGCAACCCCTGAGCAAAGCCTTCACTCCATTGTCAAGTGGCAAATCGGTTATTCTCTCTTCGCGGTCTAGCAAGACGAAGCGAAAGTCGCAGAGGTTTTTCAAGTGAGTGCCAATGTGTTCTAGACATGCATTTGTAATGTCTGAGACATAAACAGCCATGTATTCTAGCTGTGGACAGCCCTGTGATAAAGCAATTAATCCTCTATGAGAAACAACTCCTTCCTCTTCTGCCATTCCTTGATCATCATCACCTCTTTCAATCCTAAGCCTTTTTAGCCTCTTACAAGTCTGTGCAAGTACTTCTAATCCTCTGTCTCCAATTACATTTCTTGTCTGCCCACAAGAGAAGATTATCAGTTCATTATGAATATTTCAAAATGTAGTCTTGGTCATTCAGAATAACTTATTATACCAAAATATTCACATCCATTTCAATTATTACACTTTCATGCTTCCCTTAGTCCAGCCAAATATTCATATCAGCACATGTAGGCATAGTTGTGTTTGTTAAAAATACATATAAGTGCAAGGACTTGGAAGCTTAGATTAAAAGGAATGAAAAGGCCATGAAAATTAAGGTTAAAAACAATTATTGCAAGGATTTGAAGGGAAACTAATTAACTAGAAATAGTTCTGAGTTAACCTCAAGGACTTCCAAAATGGGGCACTTTTGTATCAAGTTACAATGATCCTCTGTGTCCAGCATTGCATAGAGAAGATCCAATTTTTTTAGTATGGCTGCATAAGGAAACACTATTGGCATTTCATTCTTTCCAATATATGTTAAACCCAAACGACTTAGCTTTGGTGGTAATGATACAGAGGAATAATTTTCTGGTTCCTCATTGTAGGAACCTCCACAAAATTCTTCTAGAGAAGATGCGTGTCGAAAGAAGTTCACAAGACCCAAGATTTCGCAATCAGTTATTTTCACAGAGACTAAGTTGGGGCAATTTTTGGCTATAAGTTCAAGGTCCTGAATTCTGACATTGGCGAAATCTGTCAAGTAAAAATTCAGTGTCTCAAGAACTGTATTATTCACTGCAATCTCATGGAGCCACTCACCATCCTTCTCTGTAATACTGCTTTCTTCCAAAAATAAGATTCTTAAATTCCTGCAAAAAAGAATTTTTAACAGTCAGAGTCCCACTAATTTATAATCACAATTCTATTCCAAGGAGAAATGAAAATTACTCATGCAAATGAATATGTTTAGTAGCCCATGAAACTTCATTCAAACTCTAGAGGCCTGAACATAATCATATTGTAATGTAGTTTCAGTAGTTAGAAAACATTGGAATTCAAAAAGTTGCAGCATACTCAAATGCAGCAAAATATCACCATAATTTGAAAGGGTGAGAGCCATTGGGTAAAACAAAGTGCACTGAAGCACACTTTTAAATGATTAGCAATTCTTAGAGCAAATGAAAGAACACAAGTTAGAATCTTTCTCCTCACAGGTTATAAGAAAATGATTTGCATAGTTTTAGCCTACAGCCCTAATGTTATAGTAATTCCATCTTCCTTAGACATTCAATTGATTTGCAGGATTGAAAACTCCAGCAGCATGAAATGAACCAATTCAATTAAAGATTTAGAGGACTTAATCTTTTGGAAAATCATCAGAAAATTTCTAGAGATTGAGACTAAAATGAAACTCAAAAAACAATGTCAACAGCCAGAGCTCATCAATAATAGATAATGCAGTAAAATGAGGCACATCTTCTAATACAAGAGAATAATGTATAAAAGCTACTAAACCAGATTAACTGCCACTTAATTGTAACAGAAAATAGGATTTACAAAACAAATGGCTAACTAATTAAGCATTCAAAACAGAGAGAGGGAGTAGCAGATTATTCCAAAATATTTGGAATATTAAATTACAACGGACAAAGGTTGGAAACATGAAAGTAGGTTACAGAATCCAAAACATTAATGGAACACAAACTATGAAACCACTCCACAAATCATACGTGGAAGTCAACATGGTGTTCCTTGGAAGTATTAAATTATTAACTAATAACTACTCACTGTTAAATTGTTAACTGATAACTACTCAATATACTTCCTTTGTTTCAAATTATATTCTTCCTTTGTTTCAAATTTTATATGATTTATTGAATTTGAATTCTTAAATTGTGTAAGTAACCTTAAACAAGTTTTGGAAATGGAGAGCAAACGTTATCATAAATTAATTAAATACTTTGAAATCATTCTACCCTTCAAAACCATAAAAACGCATGACCCCAAAAAAGTATTTTTTTATTGAAGAAAAAAGAATAAATCTATAATATTTTCCATTGATAAGCATCCAAACTAAAATCAAAACGACGGTAACAAATAACTCAAATCAAAACATTATACTAGCTTCATACTTTTTATAGAGACATTATTGATGCTTTTTTTCGTGTTATTTATTTATAGGAATTTTTGTAAGACCTTGATTTTGTTGTTTATAAAAAAAGATGGGTTTAGTAATAAAGAAAAGACGAAGTTACCTGCAAAAGCGACCAATATGGTAAAGGCCATCGGTAGAGAAACCAGAACACTTATCAAGCTTAAGAGCTTGAAGCACGTGACCACGAGAATGTGCAAGATTCTTAAGATCTGAATCAGTTACAATCATGCGGCGAAAATGAAGAGATTTCAAGCAATCAAAGTAAAGCGCAATCTCCCTAACCCAAGGTGTAACGAACCCTCCCCAATTCTCCGGTATCAAGTTGAACATCGCCGCCCTCGGCTTCCCCTTCAGCTCCAACGATTCCAGGTGAGGGAACCGCCGCCGGAGACGTTCCGGCGTGGTGGTGTAGCATAGAGCAATCGTCACGTGTTTTCTCGTGTGTGAGTCAAGCTCGTGCCACCGGCGACACACCTGAGATATCGCGTCACGGTCCTTTGGGTCGTGGATGTACGGCAGAACGCAGTCTAGAACAACGTCTGACATCGTATGATTCATTCTGCTATTGATGTTTCGATCCACCATCGCCATAACCAGAGAAAAAGAAGTAAATGAAAAAGAAACTATTTAAGATGGGGAATTTAAGGTCATGGGGTATTGGGAAAAAGTGGAAAGATCTCAACTTGAAGATGTAGATCGGTTAAGGAGGTTGAAAAAATATTTGGGTCGGTTAAGTTCAGATTTGAAGGTTAACATGAAGAGAAAAAAACTGGAAAGAGAAGAATCTAGTTGAGTAACAAAGTGACGTGTGAAGGTACAAAACACAACATGGGGCGTGGAAGGAACAGTGGAAGTTGCGGCGCAAAAATGGATTGGTTTGGAAAGGCTATTTCACTGATTCAAGAATGAAAGAGAAAGAAAAGCAGAGATTTTTGCATTGTGGTTGGGGGTGGAGGTATCAGGTATCAGATGGAAGAAGCATAAAGAAGTGATTTAGGCACTGAAGACGAGCCAATCACAAAGGGAAGAGATGGACGGTAGAGATTGGATGATGGGGTGAGGTATCGGACGGCCACTGTTTGTAAGAAGGGGATTGGATTTGTTCATTATCTTGTGTCAACCATAATGATATAAATTAAGAATAATAATAAAGGTTAAAAGAATTTAACTGATAATAAATATTTTTATTGGTGTAAAATATAGTATGGAATAACTTTTGTGATGATAGACTTATTTTAGTAATAAGTTATTATGTATCCTAACAGGAGGATATCGACTTGGATTGTCTCTAGCCTATCAGCCCCAGGATAAATCCAATGGTTCAAAAAATCCACCATTTTAATAAAAAATGTTACTTTTTGGTTCATTGGAAAAGGAAAAACAGCAACAACTAGAAAAACAACCAATGGAATCACTTTTAAGCTCAACCAATTAGATAAGGACACTATATTATATAAAAAATGAAAATGTGCATTGATCACCTCTTTCCCTTCACAGTCTATGACAGAGTAGAGATACTCATAGAGATGTGATTTTTTTATACTTAATTTTAGGATAAAATTGTTATTATAAATATAGATAAAATGATATAATTATTTTTTTATTTTTTTTGTTTTATTTTGTCCAGCATTTTTTCTATTTATTATTAGAGAGGAGTCTGATTCTTGATGTGAAGGGTGATCATATTAGTTGTTTTTCATCTTCAAATTTAACTTCCAACCAGACTCTACACATACATTTTGGCTTATAGTAATTTCCAGACAATATGACTACTATGCAAAGCTGTTCACAAGTTGGGTAGGATAAAATGGTATGGCTGAACATTCCCTGCAAATAGATCAATAAATCTAGAGTAATAATTGAGAAGAATAATACTTGTCACTAAATGACATTATAACTTAAGATATGAAGAATTGATCTCTTAATTTGAACTAAGGATATATCTATAGAAAATAACATTGGTAATTTGTAAGAAGCCATATATTTTACTGAAGATCTAACAAAAATGGTACAATGCAAATGTATCGCCCAAATTGAATAAAAAAATGTTAGAAAGGAGAAGGAAAAGTAGGTTGAATTAAACTCTTGAAGAGAGATGGACACATCTTCTATTCTAAATAGTATGTCACTTCATATGTTATTTTCTTTAATCAGTCAAAAAAATATTTTATTATTAAATTTTAAACTTAAACATATGTTTTTTTTGTCAGCCTAATCTGAGAAGTGTCACATGGAGTGACACACTCTTATGGTACAAAGTAAAGAGAGGGGACCACTAATGTGTTGGTACTCTTGCAATGGTTGAGTCTAGGATGAAGGGTTAGGGTGTTGCTTATGTAAGTCTTATAATAACTTATACGGTTCTTTTGGGTTCTCTAATTCAGTGGTTTTATTTTTTGAAGCATTGGATTTAAGGTATGGTTGTGATTTATGGTGTAGGGTTGCTGGAGACAAAAAAAGGTGGAAAAGATGTAGGTCCGGAAAGAGATAATGAGTGAGAGAAAGGGTAGTATCTATGTGGGGGGAGGAAAACGACAAAAAAAAAAACAATTAATGTCAAACTAATTAAAACAGGAGTGATGGGTAATATATAAATTTAGAACTGCAATTATTTCTAAGATTATTGTCATCCACGTCCATTGTATTTAAACAATGTCTAGTTCCCTTCATTTCTTACAGGTTCAAAGTACTTTAGCATTCTAGTTCATCCTCAAAATGTCATTTTATATCATACAGTTCAATTGTAAAAATAAATAAATATATGAATAAATTCAAACTCAACATAACATGACAAAATTATCTCAAGTAAGCAGGATTTAAAGACTATTTATTGGATTTAATTTTCTAGGGATCAACAATGTGCTAATACCATTTTAGTGGAATAGCATCACATCTCTCATCGTCTATGTCCTAAAGATTGTTATTGTTTAAAAAGTTAAATATGTTTCAATTTGAATTGGAAAATCCATTGGATATTATGTGTTTGATAAAAACTAAATTATTTAATTGTGCTTGAGAATAAGACTTAATTAATAAAGTACTACCTTATAAGCATATTATTGACTTTACGTGTTAATCTATTAATTGAGAATTAATACCCAAAAACTTTACACTTCGGCCCACAAACTTATTCACTACTCGTGAATCTCTTTTGCTGCTCCTTACTAGGAACAAGAATTTGTTACTCCAAATTTTCTTCTAAACCATATCTCATATCAATAAAAATATCGTTGTTGCAACTATGGTTACTTATAGTGTGGCCACCCTTAAGGGATGAAAATCCATGTTGACCACCCTAAAATAAAATAAACCTTGGAAAATCTATTGGTTGATCTGTCCAAAAGTGAATTTGTCAAATTTAATCGCTACATTATCAGCAAGAGGGTACAATTCCTACACTTTCAACAACATACATCTACCATTGGTTACTATAATAGTAGTTACTTGCTTTTCTTGAGGAAACAAAACGATAGTGCTACAATTTTTTATTTTGTACAGTAACTTTTACGTCACTTTTTCAGGTGGTCCTTGTTTAGAAAACAACAAGTGCCCAAGGTTTAACAAAGATGCCAATGTCACTAGGTTTCAAATTAAACTAACGGGTGGCTAAATCTGCGGTATAAATATGTTTTGGTTTCATATTCATTTTTAGGGTTTTAGCTTCTAACTCCTAAGGATGTATACGTGGCTTTCATAGGGACAAATAGCACACTAATGACTAAGTGGTCCTCCACTTAGAGGACACCAATTTCCAATTATCATAATATAATGTTGCAATTGTCCTATAACCTTTAAGACATTTTAACTTCTACTCATTATATCTAATATTCTTACATGTCCAAATTTTTGTAGAAGTCTTAGGAGGGGGGTCTACACTCAATATACAAATAGTAGCTTAGACAATAGAGAATAGTGTTGATGATGATGCCTGATCTTACCCCTTCCTTGATCTAACCACTTTTGTCAATTACTTAAGGTAGACAAATTTATATATGGATGTAATATCTATACATTGTTAGTGTAAAAATTTATACACAGTCAATATATCATTCATCATTTATTTGAATTTTTTCTGAAAAAATTAATGATAATTAAAAATGAATGACGAATAAAACAATGTCAATATAAATAACTTTTACATTATTAGTATATACTTTTTTTTCTGATTATATATACGTACTTGACAATATTTTTACAGTTTTTTTCTCAGGAACATATAGACTATAAAATACTATATGATATTGTATTCCTCTCAAGTCAAATAAAATTAGTATGGATAACAAAATTCTAGATAAAAATTAACACTAATTATCATAGCTCATGGGTCGTCCCACTTGGTACACTTCTCCCAGGCCAGGCTGGCTTGACTTATTTTAATATATGGTTGAAAGCTTATTTAAAATATTATTATCAATAAAATATTTAAATAAACTTTCAGACTAATAATAGGCCTGTGTCAATTAATAGTCCTGTAAAATTTTACCACTAAGTAGACAATTATACCTTCACAATATTAGCATGCAATATGAATTTCGGGTGATAGTATACATTACACAGTAGGTACTAGCTAAGACTAGGTTAACATGTAATATATAAATATAAAAATTAGATATCTTCACAACATTATTTAGGTTGGTTCCATAGACTAACAGGGGTCTTTTTTACTTTGAACCTAAACTATTTAAATATGTAGTTTTTGTTTTGTTAACCTTATCCTTATCCTTAGGGGTAAGGATAAGAGATTAAAAAATATTAACACATTGAATAATTAATTGTTTAATATTTTAAAAGTTAGTGAATTCAGTTTCCCCATATATTACCCTTTTTTGCAAAGTTCGATGTTTAGGTTGTTAGTGGAGGAAGGTTGAGAGATTCATGAGGTGATGACAGTGATACCGGCATGGTGTAGTAGATTTGGTTCCGATCCTTTAAAAATTAGAATTACGACTTAAAAGTTAAAATAAAACATTTAATGTCTAAAATTTAATATTCATGAATAATATTGGACAATGAGGTGAAATAAGCTAGAGTGGCAAAAATCAATTTGGTGGACAAAGAAACTGATATATAGATGTTGATGGAAAGATAGAATTACCGAAAAGAGTGGTATTACAAAAGGAGAAATATGGGTGATGAAAGGTAAACAGTGCTAAGATTGTACCCTACGATTTTTATGGTCAATCATGAAATGAGATAAAGAGTAGGGACAAAGATTGTCATTCCAAAACATGGATTTGTCGTTCCAAAATATGTCTTATATTAATAAAATATAATTTAGGACAATATATTTTTGTTAATCATTCTTCAAGATGACGAATGCCTTTTTTCTGTCGATAAAAACACATAGATGATATTGATTTCTGGTGTAGGCATCTAAAGATATACGTGACATTTGACACATAAATTAAGCTCCACAAATAATGCAAGGCATGGTGCGTGAGAGGCTCACAGGTGACAGGTGCAGATATTGGTTTGTGTGTTTGTGATATTTGAAAGGTAAAAGTGTGCAAAGATTAGAGGATCTTGTGAGATGTCATTGTCTTTGGATGAGACTATTCTAGAGACTGAGGGTAATGGCACGATTGGATAACTTAGTGGTCTTTCTATGATTCCATATCTCAATACATGGATCCAAACTGGAATCTCCACTATCACTTTGGTACTGTCGATATAAGCCATTTCAATCCAGCTAAGTTTTTTGAACAAAATAACGAAAACATACATGACTTGTGTGTTTTTCAGAAGAAGGAAAAAAATACCTATACATGAGTTTCACCACATGCACGTAGGAATGTAATATGTGAGTGCCTGAAAGTTTTTTGTTTTGTTTTAAACTGATTTAATATGTAATGAGGTATTTGAATAAGGTTGGAGTAAGGTTATACTTGAAGAGTTTAGGTTATAGTGAGCAAGTTAGAGTAAAAATAGAGTTTCAAGGATTGGAATAACATATTGAAGAAAAAACATAAATTAATCGTAGATCTTACTTAGTCTTTGTATTTTCACATGATTAGAGAGTTTGATACTAAATTTGGTAGGGTCCATAATAACATTTTGTTAGGGATAATCTAATCATGCTTCTTTCTCAAGCAGCTCAAGATAGTGATTGGTCTTCCCTTTCAACAACTTTCCTGTGTATTTTGTCAAAACAATTGTTTGACTACAGAAATTATCCCCCATAATTTGTGTGCAAAAGAAGATATACAAAAATGATACACTCAACAAAATTTACCTCAGTTTCACATGTAATGTTTTGAGCCATTTGCTTTTACCCCACATGACATCTTTCAAGCTGAAATTTATCACACAAGATACAAATTCATATACGCATTTTGTCTTCAGTGAATACCACAAATCAATCGTATATTGGAAAACAAAACTACCATAGAATTGAGTAAGTGTTAATCGATTGATATTGTAGTTAATTGATTAAATGGTTAAAAAATCAAGTAAAATATTGATTGGACAATTCTTATAAAATTTGCTAGTTACAAGAAAGTATATTATTGTTGCTGTCTTATTTCCATGGTAGCTTTGTTTTCCAATAAATTATAAAATATTTGTGAATGTCGATTTTCTGTATTACTAAAGTAGAGGCAAAGTAAATTCGGTTCAACTTGAACTTGATATAGGTAGTGTACAAAGCCAATCTATATCACTATCCCTATATTTTGTACATCACTTCATTTTATCATTACCATAACTCTTCAAACATGGTACACAATTACATAAAAGCAAAAGCCAGCGATGTAAAAAATCTTGTAAAGAGAAAAAAATGACATGGAACAAACATTATTGTCCTTAGGGAGTTAATAATTAGAAAAATGCATTTTTTGGTTTCACAAGCAGTGCCAAACACTGATACTGGCCAAAAGATTCATGATGAGTATGTCATTATTTGAAGCAGCTCATGTCATTCTCATTGCAGTGATATATGGGGACATGGCCTATGCCCATAGCTGCTATCAGCATCTACAATTGGCAACTGTTGTGTGTTAATAGAAGGTATAGTAATTTCTTTGAGCATGATTTACTTTCTTTATTCACAACCATTGTAACTCTTAGATGATTCAATATTGATTTTCTATCTTGTAGGTAAAGATGGTAATATAGGCATTTCTTCCCAAATGTCTGGAAAATTTACTTAGTTGGTGCACTTTGACCGAAAAATTACGGTCTTGGTGCACCTTTTGAAAATATTACGAAAAAGGTGTAAATTTCACCTAAATCGGCAACCCTGTTGCCGATTTCAAATAAATTTATTTTTTTTATTCGACTCCCCCCTAAATCGGCAATGGGGGGGGGAGTTTTACCTATATTTATTTTTTTTTTAATGAGGAGGAGCCACAATTGGTCACACGTGGAAGAGCAAGAATCTCGCAGCGGAATGAACAATAATTAAGAGTTCAACCGCCCAGAAGGAGAAAACCACCCCCATGTGGCACTTCATCACATAGACGTCATTAAACTTTTATGGGATTAATAAATTCAAATGTGATAAATTTTTGTATTAAATACTACTCTTTGAATAAAGTATTAATGGTTTCTGTCTTATTGGAATTACATTTTTTAAATATTTTAAATAAATATATATTACATGTCCTATTTTGGGGGAGAAATTAAAAAAAAAAAATTGTAAAACTCCCCCATTGCCGAGTTAGGGGGGTTAAATTTAAAAAAAAAATAATTACATGTAAAACTCCCCCCCATTGCCGATTTAGGGGGGAGAAATTAAAAAATAAAATAAAATTTTTAAAACTCCCCCCCATTGCCAAGTTAGGGGGGTTAAATTAAAAAAAAAATATATATATATATATATGTAAAACTCCCCCCATTGCCGATTTAGGGGGGAGAAATAAAAAAAAAATTTCTAAAACTCCCCCCATTGCCGAGTTAGGGGGGTTAAATTTAAAAAAAAAAAAAATATAGGTAAAACTCCCCCCCATTGCCGATTTAGGGGGGAGTCGAATAAAAAAAATAAATTTATTTGAAATCGGCAACAGGGTTGCCGATTTAGGTGAAATCTACACCTTTTTCGTAATATTTTCAAAAGGTGCACCAAGACCGTAATTTTTCGGTCAAAGTGCACCAACTGAGTAAATTTTTCCAAATGTCTATCATGTTCGTCCCACTTGATCATTAACTTTGTGGGCATTCCAAATGGGCTAAATGGGTGGTCCATGTGTAATTAAAATGACCCAAAATCTTTACCCTATTTTGGAGGGTATATTTATGGTGTAAAATATTTTACATGTACATTATATATATTAAACTCTAACCTCAATCCGGTAGGCACAAACTTCGAAAAAGATTAGTTTCTTACCCAAAAATATGAGGGGATATCCTTGGTAGTACCAAAGTAAACTCTAACCCTTATCCAATGATTAGTAATATTTCCTCTCACTTTTAATATATTGAAAAGCAAAGTCCTATTAAATATCTAGTGATACATTATATGAATATTATCTTTTGCTTTTTATATCTAGCGCTGTTAAGAAAGTGCATAAAAATTATAACAGACACAATGTGTTAAGAAAATAAGGAAAAAATTATCTATTGATAGTATAAAAGTTTTATACATTATCAATATATCATTCATTGACTTTTTAAAAAAGTAATATAAGTAAATAATAAATAAAATATTAACTGTGTATAAATCTTTATATTGATATTATACTCTAAAAACATAAATAATAATTCTAAGGGAGACAATGTCATGGTGGTTGAGGCTCTCCTCCCATCCTCACTGGCCAAAAGGTCAGCTTTTGATGTTACACGACAAAAATAACCTTAAGTCGCTTTGCTTTCGATACACATCCCTAGATGATCAATTATTGAAATGAGCCAACTGTACATCAAGTTCAAGGTTTTGACATGTAAGACCTTAATTACTAGTAACATAGTATTAGTAAAGAACACACTATAACCCATTAACTAATAGAAATCTGATTGGAGAAAAAAGGAAACCGACAAAATTTGAAGGGATAACTCCCGGAAGCTGAAAGAAAAGCAATGGAAATCTTTTACAATCACAAAAGAGGGATTGCTGTTGTATACATGATATGTCTTGAAAAAATAGAAAGTATTTTTCATTTGTTAAAAGAAAGAAAAGAACATCTAAGTGGACCAAAAAGGAGGATGAGAGCAATGTTAATTGATATATGGAAAATGAAACTCAACACATAACTAGAACCTTCTATTCTAATTAAGACAAGATGATATTTTTGAACCACACCCCACTGATATTTTCCCGTTCGTTTACTCAAGAAGTGGACATAATTTTGACTATATAAAAATGAAAATTATGACAATTTATTGAGTAAAAATTTATGTGCATAATTTTCATTTTTATATAGTCAAATAATAATATACAAAAAATGATGTATAGTATACAATGTTAAAATTTACCAAAAGCACCAATCACCTCATATAAGAACTCATCAATCTGATATAATATACAAAAAATGATGTATAGTATATAATTTTGTCATGTATTAGTGTCACGTATATTATCATACATTGCAAGTTGCTCAAAAAATAAAAAATAAAAAACAAAACAGATTAAGTTGACATAATGAGGAGATACTCTTACTTAAACCAAATAGATAAAATTGGTGACAGGATGGAAAGATTTATTGTTTGAACAAAAAAAAAAGATTAAGTTGAAAGATAGATAGTAAAGACTAGCGAACTAAAACCCATGTTGAAACCCAATATATTTATCATAGTGGTTTCTTGCTCTCATTTTTGCAGAACCAAAATGATAATGCGTATACAGAGCCAAAAATCTCATTCACCACATTCCAAATTGCTAATGATGAAACAACAAAAGCAGAAATACAAAGCTGATTAAAGGCTCAAGAATGTCCAAATTGACTTAAAAACTAATCAAAACCTACAACATATATCAACATCTTCTCCACCATGGAGATCTACACACACACAAAAACATCATTGCCATCAATTACTACTACTGAGAGGAATCTAAAGGAGGATCGCCCTTATCATCCAAAAAGGTACTGCTTGAATCACTGAGTATCCTCACTTCTGATTCCGACATCCCATAGTAGTCACAGACCTTCGAATCACCCTCTCCCATAGACAAACCAGAAAGTGATGCCAATCCCATTGCAGCAATGTTGTTCGCAATAACATCAATGTCTCTGGTATCATTATAAAGACCACAGCTGGCAGCAACGAGTATATTGTTTTGTTTGTCATTTGGATTAGTTAAAATTGCTGGCAAAGGATCCATCATCACCTGTTGGTTACCCTGGCTTGAACCACTGATTAGCAGCCTAAGAGTTTCTCTTGTACCCTTAACCACGGCATCGGATTCAGAAATAAGTGGCTTCACAAGCTTTGGAAGCAATTGAGGAATGCTAGTTGGCATAGCAGGGCCAGCATTCACAAGATAGCCCTGACCAAAAGAACACACATCAATTACTGGGACATGAACAATTGGATCACACATCAATGGTGTGAAGGTGGGAGTTTGCTGAGAAGTTGGTAATGACATTCTGAACAATGGATCAGGCAGAAATGGAGGGAAGTCCATCCTTGAACCAATATTAAGAGGTTGCACAGGTTTCAACAGGCTAAGTGGCAGGGTATTGGGTAACAAAGAGGCACCTGAGAAAGGAGGGGTTGATTCAATAGATGAGTTGGAAACATGAGGAAGAGCTGCAAGGGATGAAAAAGTTGAGATCCCAGGAGGACACCAACAATAGTGAGGAGAAAAAAGGGGCGACACAACAGGAGCTACGTCCCCTCCTCAGCCAAGGGATGAACTTGATCTTGGACTAAGAATACTCTGGTACAATGTTGTATCTCCCTTTATCACCTGTTCTCCATTATGTCGAGATCGGGGAAATTTTGATGAAGACTGTGAATTCTCAAAAGCAAAATTACAGGTAGCTGTGGAGTTAGCAGAAGTTGAAGCACAAACTGAATTCTCAAGACTACTGCCTACTGCGGACCCAACAAGAAAAGCACGAAGCTGACTTGCAAAGCAGTCAAGCCGTGACCTGCTAATGCCACTCAACTCAGCAATGGATGCCTTTCGCTTCATCAAATCCCTCATCTGATTTATCAGAAAAATGAGTTTGATGGGAAGACAATATCAATCATAAAATAGATAATGGAGAAGCTAGGAAGAATGTAGATCATTTTCATATCAACCCTAACATTAAATAAGTTAAATCATCTTTGCAAGAAAACAAGCAGCCAAACCTACCTTCGCAAGTAACTCAACTCCCAAAAGCTTAGACTTCTCTGAGCACCAGAAGTATAAAGTTCTGCTATGTGGAGTCCTCACAAGGAAGGATCGGCCAGAACTGTCAGTCGGGATTTCATCAACAACAACTGCTGCACACTGGGATTTGCTGGCGAGGGTGAATAACCTCTCTATTTTACCGTCATCCCCGATGAATGAGAGGCGAATATCAGAACTTGGCAGTAGTACAAGTGTTAAGTTACCCTTTTAACAAGTAGGTGACACCTTATTAATAGATCATTCAGAAGACAAATAACAAAAAGGGTGGTCCAATGCACGAGGCTACCATTTAGTGGGGTCTGGAGAGCGTAGATGACATAGTGGGGTTTGGGAAGCGTGGATGTATGCAACCTTACCCTCGCAAGCAAAAATTTCGTTTCCAGGATTTAAACGCATAACCTCCAGGCCACAAGGAAAGCAACATTACTAATGCATTGAGGCTCATCCTCTAGAAGATAAATAACAAGAGATTAAAAAATGCAATTAATCAAACTTGCACAACAGAAATTTGGTGCAAAACCTGTAGAGTTAAAAAGTTCAGGTCAGTAATACAAACATCTTCAAGTTAAGCATACAAGTTTTAGTCATCACAACTGGGCAACATGTGTGTACACACACATAACCACTCAGTCTTTCCTGGTATGTAGCAAAATTAGCAATGAAAACATTGGCACCCTGAGGGATGATAAAAGTTCTAGGCACGAAGCCAATTGCTTCCAAGTGCATAATCATCGCTGATCAATGATGGAACACAAAATGACAGCCATAGTTTTTAAAAACAAATTTATATAATCATCTAAACAACACATTCAGTCCTTTCCACCATTTCAAATACAAATAATCTCTACCACAACAAAAAATAATCCTAAATTCCTAATTACTAGCTACTCAACTCTTATATTGCTTCAAGTGCAGAACAAGTGTATTAGAAACAAATACAGAATAATACATACTAAATCTGGCAAACTTAGATCATTTATTATTATCAAAAGATACACAATTAATGTCAACACATATAGCATATTTAAACATAAATGTGAACACATGTAACATGTAACATAAATAAACAGCAACCTGAGACATACAGATACAAAATTAAACATCACATTGATAAATAATGTCATTTACTCAACGTGTTCAACTTTCTAACCCTCAAACCTGAAGATCCAAAAAACTGTTAGCAATATATAATATAGGATCATGAAACTACCTTTAGTTCCTCTTATTTCAGAGATCATAATAGAATACGCCCAGTTACCTACAAGTCAAAAGATATTTTTACTTGGGAGAATGAACATATTGCCATCAAGAAACAAAACTATCTCCAATATTATCACCAGTCATCCAACAAACTACAGTTCAGTAAGATTAAGTTTAGAAACAAGTTTAGAAAAAAATAGAAGGTCAGTAATACAAACATTCTATATGTCACTCTTTATAATTCATTGAAAAATATATTTACATTAATATTACATAGGAGGTAATATACTTTTTGTGACAAAAAATATTCACCTCACTATTTGCCCCAAACCTCAACCATATATTTCCATCAACTTACAAGCCACAAGCTTCATAATCTTACACACATGACAAGAAAGATATCATAATAAAATATCTTACTCTGAAGTAAAAATAAAATACAACACAACATAAGTACTCTCACGTTTAAGAAAGATGAAGATGAATGAATGTGCGTGCTTTCAATAAATTCCTCAGATCATGAATCCCACTACAACAGAAGCTTTTAACACGATCCCTTATCCTGCTCATACCTAAAGACCCTAGCGTGCAATGCTACTTATTCCAGTATAAAATATTATTGAACATCCAGTTAATACTACAAGGTCGGCAAGGACTAAGATCACTTGTCTCGAATGTTATCTCATTACATGTCCCAAACCAATCAAAATGTAACTTTTTGTTATTTTTTTAGAATTTTTCTTTATTCGTGTATCAAAATGTGATAGGCTACAGGGAATGAGGGAATGAGACACAGGGGACAGGTGATCCTTGTCCGTTCGACAACCCCATCCTTTCTCTTGCATTTTGAACAAGTTCAAAATCATAGGAAATCGTAAGCACTTGAAACATTAGCCTCATTGCTATGACAGAAGAGAGCAAAGAAGGAAAAAGACGACCAAAACAACAAGAAAAAGGTACCCCCCCTCTCACTCACACACAATGATACAAAATACATAATTGTCAAATCTTCATTCAATAAATCAGAAATTGAATTCAATCAGTAATGTGATTCCAGATCTCTGTGTGTATGGATATGTATATATAGGATGTTAGAAATTAGAAAATAAAGTATATTAAGTGAGATCAATGGATCATAAAACATTATCACATATTCTAACAGAGCAACGCAAATCAAACACATCATCTATTCTCCTTGGTAATTCTCCCAGTAGACACTTTTTCCATTTACAAAACTTGAACCAAGACCTTGTTTAAGGGGAATCAAGCATGTATCACTTGAACCAATACCCTTTGGTCGGTAAAAAGGAGTTTATTTTAGCATTCTGAGTTTTCGAATTTCTACACTTTTGTGGGTTTACTAACAAATAGTTATTGGTGTGATACCTCTAAGTTCCCTCTTAAATGTTTATCTTGAATATTTTTGTTGGATCTCTCAGTTTGGGCCGGGGTAATTTTTTGTATTTAAGCGAAGCATTTACATCAAGAATCATGGTCTAATCCAACTTTCACTTTATTTGGGCTTTATTATTAAGGAAGATGGCCCTTTGCTTAAAATTTAGTTAGGAGTAGTCTATGCCTTTTAACAAATCAATTGGTGCTAAGTGCTGATCTAACAGTTTAATTTCTAAATTCATGAATACATCTTATTTAGGTAAAAGGACTATTTTAATTTATATTAGTTATATTGTTTTACTATTTAGGTAAAAGAACATCTATTGTTACATGTGTATTAGTGTAAACAATTTATATTAGTTAATGAAGATTAACACATAAATGATGAATAATAAGTTGATAGTGTAATCAAATTATATTATCAATGTATAAACTATTTTTCCATGTCAAATTAATTATCCAAATTAAGGAGAAAACAAAAAAAATTAAAAAGTCAAATCAGTAATCAAATTAAAAAATTATTCAGAAAAATATCCTTCAAACCAATGTAGTACAAATATATTTAGTAGGGAGATATCATAAACCCAAGATGGTAATCAAATTGATCAATCTCATTCGTCTAATGTAGTAGGAAGATATCTAAATGATTCTTCACATTTTAATTAAATTGAACAAAACAATTAAAAAAGAAAAGTATTAATTGCGTGGACAAATTTCAAAAGGGGAATCCAGTTCATATTAATGTTTTAATAACTAACAAGTATAATTTAAAATAATTGTATACTACGTAAGTAATATAATTAAAGTTAATGAATGTAGGGGCTAAAAACTAGTAGCATGTATATTTTTTTGGTTTCCCAACGGACACATCCACAGGTAAGTGGGGCTAACTCTCCCAACGGACATTTTTTCAAACCAGAAGACTCGAACCCGGATTCTTGCTTAAAGGGAATCAAATATGTACCACTTGAACCAACGTCCGTTGGTAGTTGCATGTATATGTTCATTCATCTTGGATTTTAATGTGATAAATGTTCAATTTTTTATTTCTGCCTTATTAAAAGAACATCAACATTTTCCGATGTTGATCGAGTATATATCTACACAGAATGTGTTCTCTACGTGCATATTGATTCTACTTTCAACATTATTTATCACTCATTTATTTATATATTATTATTGTAAAGATTTATACACAATTAATATATTATTTATAATTTATTTGTATAATTTTAAAGAGAAAATAATAATAAAATATGAAAGTTGGATGATATATTAATAGTATATAAAACTTATATTATCACTACCTATTTTTCTCTCTAAAAATATAACATACATCTTATTTTTGTCCTTCCACTATTTCTTAAATTTAATTCTATAACCTGTTAAAATAATAGAGATACTTTGTTTATGCCACAATTTTTATATTAAAAAAATCCTAATCATTCAACAATAAAAGTACTTATATCCTCTTTTAAAAGATGTTTTTATTCAAAAGGTTAAGATGTAGGGTGTAAAATCCATAAAGTGTAAAATTTATATACATACACTGTATTATTAACCATTTATTTGGATTACTTTTTCTAGAAACACATTAAAAAAAGTTCATGAAATATCGCAGCCCATTAGTGTTAGAGGGGCCATTTATGTTCCTAAATACATTTGGTCTCTACAAGGACCACCGGTGTCTTAAAGAGCATATTTAATTATGCGACTAAAAAGGGTTGATTACAATGTATCTCCTTAATAAGGAATATTACACTTTATTCTAAGTAAACATATCTTTCTAATTCCACACCTCATATTTTTCTCTCATTATGTGATAGGGTTCAATTCAATGTCCGAAGAAATGGGTTGGTCTTTTGGTCAGACACAATTAATCCACAATCTGAATAGACATTTTTTGTTGCTATGCTATGCTTTCATGATATGCATTGGACCAAATCCAAATAGTTAGGGATACATAAATGTGGCTTATCTGCTAATTGAGTGTATTTAATGATTGAAGAATCCAATAATCTATCCACGTCCTTTCAGTGCATTGAACTGGATATCTCATAATAGCATGTTTCTTTTTGGCCAATTTGTTAAACAAAGGGAAATGAGAATTTAGACACTCATACACAAAAGGGGAAATAGTAGGATAAGAGGAAAATAACTTGTGGTAGGCCATGTATTCGGTACATGACAAAATGTGGGTGAATAAGTCCCAAAAAAAAACTATATATAATAACTCCTTTCAAAACAATTCTTATATATAATGCTGAAAGAGTTTTCATACTCTTATTTCTAACAATAATATTTGTTCCGACATGAGCTTCATATAATATATAATAAAAAATTCCTATAGAAAACAAATATAAGAATTGACAAGGCAATAGTAAAGAATAGAAAGGAGGATATATCTAATAATTATTCTTTTGCCTGTCAAGATTTTAATACTAATATTGAAAGACTTTATCTTTTTCATTTTTACGGTCAGTAATTTTTGTAATGCTAATTTTTAAGTGAATTTTCGTAATACTGTGACAATTCTTCATCGAAGGAAAATATAAGGGAGAGATTGAACAGGTTATTATGTTAGTTAATTTGAAAAACGTTGGTTCAAGTAGTATATGTTTGATTTTCCTTAAGCAAGAACCCTCAGTGGAGACACTGAGCAGTTTATGGGTAAAATAATTTTACGTACTCCTAAAATTTTACATCAACATTTTATCTAATGAAATAATTGCATGGATGTATATTTTCCAATCATATTTGTTTTAATCTTAAAAAAATCCTTTACCGTTAATTAATTAGTGGAACATAAATTATAATTGTGGGATTTAAACCAAATAAATGTGCTCCACTTTTTTCTTTTTATTTCTCCATACATATTCTACTCATCTTCACTTGAATATTTTTTATACATAAGCTGATGTTTGCATGAAGTATGATAATAAAATGTAAACATAAAAATGAAAAACTAATGCAAATAATGTTATACAGCAAATAATGTTATACAGCAAAAACAACATAACTATAAAATAATATTTATTGGTAACATTATTGATGATAAATTAACGGGAAGGAGATTTGAAAATTCCGAGCTAGTTAGCAAGGAGAACCAATACCACCATCATGGTGAAGTCAATGATGTTACAACTATGATCAAATCAGAAAAGCAAAATCAATATCTTGGAATTCCTTCCCTCTAGCCCTTTTTAGGAGGCTAATATACTTTAAGACTATGTTAGTGAGTTATAAGGGAAATAGAGAGATATAAATTAATAGATAAGGGATGGGAGAGAAAGATAAGGGGAAAGAAATACAAATTGCTTTCTTATTTGGGAATGTAAAATTTTAATTAGAGGAAAGTAAAATAATGATAATGTAATAATATTTTTTATTTTCTTTAAAAAATGTAATTAACATGAAGAAATAGACAATAATGTAATTATATAATTTTACTAATCGCATATAGGTATTTTGACAATTTTTCACTAAAAAACTTCAAATTATGAGAACTATGAAAATGTATATATAAAGGGTTTTAGAAATCCTTCAATGTTTCATATTCATTCATTCAACTTTCAAACAAAGAAAAAACATTCCAAAACATTTTTTTTACTTTTAAAACTAAATTCCCAAACAAAGCCTAAATGTATTGGAATATCCCTGTTTTATTCTTTTCTCAAGTGAATGCATCACCAAGATTAGTGGAATCGGAGATTATTGTAGGAAAATTGAGGTTGAAAGAAAGAAGCATGACTTATGGAGAGGGAAGTATGGTGTAAAACAAAGTAAAAAGTAAAATAAAATATTAAATATATTTCTCTATTTATATTTGTAATAATATTTTTATCTTTTCAACTAAGTATAATAATAATATTTCTCTTTAGTAAAGGAGATGATCTGAACTCAAGAGAAAGAGACAAATAATTATTAATAAGTGGAGAACACTTGGTTTCTATACATTCTCTTATGCAATTAATATTTGGAAGACTTTGATGTTCTTGCAACGTGTAAGAGGATTAATGACTAAATCAGCAATATCCTCTCAATACATTCTCTTTTGCAATTATTTTCCTTTTAATTTCCAATTTTCAATCATTGGAGAATCAATTATCAGATATTGTACATTGTGAGGTTAATTTTAACTAGTACATCCACATTGAAAATTCCTGTCACATAAACTAATCAATTAATTTACTAAACATCACTCGCTATTTTAAAAAAATTCCAAACAATACAATGAAATGACTAATTTATTTTGTTTAAACAAAAAAAAGTTGGTCGCTGTAAAAATATACTAGGCCCAAAAAAAATTGAATTGCTAGGTTAGGGATAGATAAGTCAAAGAGAAAAGAATAAAAAATAAAATGAAGGATGAGTTGTGAATCAAACAAAATGCCAACCCTCTAATAACACCATAGGTTAGTTATTTGTTGAGCCATATGATAACTTTGATAAGCATATAATTTATGGAGCCCAAATACTTTATATGACACGGGGATGGTGTGACATTGAATGGGAAAATGTTTTTTTTTTAATTTAAGACATGATACAGCCTTCTATATGTTAACATAAATTTATAATATATATGTATGTGCAGAAATATTAAAACGAGACATTGTAAAAATACATTGATAATTTCATTCATTTGTCATTACTACATATGATTATAATGAACTGATCAAAATTAATAAAAATAAAATATAACAACGATGATAGCAAAAAAGCACTGTTTTTTTCTTCATATATATCATAATATATTTTTTTTATGTGAGAATATCAACAAAAGGAAACTTCTAAGAGAGACTCAAAAGAGAAACAGTGAGAGATGAGTTATGTACATAGATTTAGGAATTGAGTTTAAAAATATATAAAAGTGTAAAAAAGGTTATTTTATTAAAAAATATATGTGAAAATGCATGAAAATAATAATGATTAAAATATTTAAATGTGTCCAATTTGTCACGTATGGAGAAGAGAGAAAAGTAACAACACTTTTAATGAGATGATAACCGCAAATCCAAGAAGATCAGAATGATGTAGTTTGAAGCTTTAACATGATCATGCACCAATAAGAATATGTCTGAAATAGATAGATAAAATCGAAATGCTAAAGAAGGAGGCTAGAAGGACAATAAATGATCATAAGATGTGTCAATCAGAAAACTGGTTCGCAAATGGATTAAAGACTTATGAATGATGAAATAGTAAAGTTGTGATTATTTTTCAATCCAAAATACAAAATATTAATATCTATTTATACTAGTATTATATTCCTAATTAATATATAATAAAAAATTATAAAATAAATAATCTTAATTTTAAGATAATCTAACAAATCTATGATGCAATCATAATAAGGTAATATGTTTTATATGTAAGCATCTTTAAATATTATGGCAGTTGTGGGGTATTTTGATTGTTTATTGGAGAAATAGGGTCAACTCCACGACAAAAGAATTAAGTTATTAATCGTTGTCATGCTGGAAAGCATGTGTCTTTTATGTTTAAAGTTTAAACCCTCATACTTGAGAAAGTAATTATAGGAAATAGAAGTAGAACTTTAGTCTCACCTTATTTGAGAAGGAACAAATATAAAACGTCATAGAGGTTGAAGTGCTAATAAATTTAATACCCCAACATTAGGTTAAGACAAAATGTTTGGTCCGCAATTATTTTCTATCTTTATATCAACTCATGTCATATTTCCTCAACTAATATATGGGACTCCTCTTTTTTAAAAAGAAAATGATGGTATTATTTGGTACATAGACAAACCAGTCCACTAACGATTAGTATAGTGAACAGTGTCACTAGAAGACAATTGCACCCTACTGACCCTATGCAACATCATGCATGCATTTCATAGGTGCATGCATGGTTAATGATGTTATCATTTTGGCAATAATGTAACCATTTTTTTAATGTTAATAAAAGAAAGAAGAACAATTTTACTATTGCTTACATACACTGATACACGGTACATATATATTAATTAAAAACATTTTAGTATACAAAAGCCAATTTTGAGACCATGAAGGCATGAACTCTAGGCTATAGCCGTGGGTGCAATAGTTGGTGGCGTGGTGACTTTAAACGACCAAGTTCAAGTCACAATTCAAAAACAATTAGGGAATCTATGCCAAACAATATTAATGTATACGTACTGCACTTGATGACATGCATCTAACCTACTCAACAAAAGAAACAACATTCATTATCTCTTCACAACCACCATAGAGAGAGAGAGAGTGGGCAACTACTTCTTTGTTCCTAAAAACATCCAGGCATTTATCACAACTACTAGACTGAGAGAAAAAACAGCTTCCTTTTCGTGAGAAAGAAACAAAATAGTTACATGTTCATGTACTTCTTGTTACTTTGTTAATAATACTAGGTAAAGTATTGTGAATAGTTGTAAATCTTGTACCATTGGTACCTTTTATTAATACAAATTTTCTTTTCACAAAAAAGTATTGTGAATAGTTATAAAAGGAAAAGTTGCTTTAGCTAGATCCATCCACATGCGGATTCTCATCAATATAGTTGGATTTAAATTAAACATTTTTATACCCTTTTCATATGTTTGCACCCTCAGTACATCACCAGCGATAGCAACTAATATATACCTATCAGGTTTAGAATTGATGAAGTTTTAGGTGGTTAGGGTGGAGGGACATATACCTAACGGGTCTTCATTTGTTGGGTTCAGGTTGGACATAAATTAGGAAAACAAAGAAAAAAATTAATTGGGTACATCCAATTCGATGTTTATGCCCATACCCAAAGGCTCTTTGAAGCAAACAATTGCTACAAAAAAACTATTTCTCATTAGAATGATCGAAGCAATTATTTGTAGATAATTGCTTTGATATATCTTGAGGTTTTATGGTATTGGGTGTGGGTATTGACAAGCAAAGTGTTTTTCTTTTTAAAGGGGAGGGGATTAGAACTCGTACATTCATATACTTAATGTTCTTCATATGTATCATCAATATTCATTTTAGTTTTTATGATAAATGGAAATATAAATAATAAAATTGAAGGGCGATTTGATAATTACATTTTTACAAGTTAGTTTGAATGACAAAATCCCAATACCATTTATTTATCAAAAAGCGATTTTAATCATAAAATTGTTAGTGTTTTTTAAAACTTTTGGAGAAACTTTACATTGAGCCTTTAATGGTTCATAAGAATCCTTAATTTAGGATCTTGACATTATGACATTTACATGTGATAAATGTGGTGAACGATTACGTGGTTCCATTGTTATTCTTTGTTGGTACTTTCTTTGATATTACACTTTCTGGTTGCCTTTTTGTTTTCACCTCTTTGTCTTCCCTTATGAGTTCCTTGATGATTAGAAACTCAGTTTGCTTGCCTTTCTGCTTTTATGGCACTGCATCGTGCTATTTGTTATACAACTCAAGATCTCCTTTTGTAATCTTGCTTTTGTGTTTCTTTGAAAACAAAATTGAGATCAGAGAGGAAAGAAGATCTCTTTTCTTTTCTGTATATTTGCCTCTTTTATCAGAAGAGTTTTTAGAGGAGTTATCGGGAGTTATCCGAGAAAATAACTCCTCCACCAAATAGCAAACTGCCTGTGAAGTGAGAGGGAGGGAGTTGACAAAACCCCCTACTAATCTGATCATTTTATTGCCAACCAACATCACATTAAGCACTTTAATTCAGATTAGTAACTTTCAAGCACATGGACCACATACATTGTTAAATTAATCTAACAAAAATATCCAAAATTGAATTCATTTATCAAACTCACTTTTATCAAACCTCGCCTCAATAAAACTCTCTCTTGCAACAATGTGGGAAAAGCACCATAAGTCATGGGTCATGGGAGGATAGTTGCACATGCCATTATAATTGGTCTTTTATTAATGTTAAAGTTGTTAGTTGATTACAAGTTATTAGTTGTAATATTTTTTTTCGTTAATCGATTAAGAGTTTAATTAATTGATTAACTAGTTAGTTATTAGTTAGGTATTGTAGTATATAAATGGCAATTCCTTTATTCCTTGTAACTCATTTTTTCAATTCAATAACATTTTTCTCATTCCTTCTTGTTTATCAAGAAGATATCTCTTATTCATGGCTCTGATACCATTAAGATGGTATCAGAGCAATAATTATTCATTTTCATAGCTTCCGCTTATGTCTTTCCTTTTCCTCACTTTGTTGCTACAATCTAACCATTAGTGGCAGTACCAGACCATTTTGCTCTAACAGTTGATGTAGTAGATGATGCAGTTTTGTCCTTTCTTTTCAAGAAAAAATTATTTTCTTATACTCCAAAATCATACATTAACAGTAAATTTTACCACTTTACTATGGAAAGTACTCAAGAACGGGTTCAAAGAAAAGTGTTGGAAATCTTGATGATGTTCAATCTAATGGTTGGGTGGATGCCATGATGGCCTTTTTTCTATCAAAGAAAAAAACGAAGAAGCTGCTTAAAGTACCAATCAATGTCATAATCTTCTCATTGGAAGCTTGTGGATTTCTTTTTTTTAGGAGCACGGAAGATACTACTGCTTGTTTTCTCTATTATTGCATTTGCAGCTGCATATGTTCTGTCTTCTTTCTCATTGATGATCCTTACTTATGTTGGTGGTGTGGTTCTCACCACACTGATGGCTGTCCCTAATTGGCCTTTCTTCAATTAGGGATATTCCACTCACTATTGGCACAAAGTTTATTAACCAAGAATCTAAAGGTGGCTAGAATTTTTGATACATTTTTCTAAGGTAGTGTAGAAATATTTCTTCAACAATTACATTGGGATAAAGGAGATCTTTCTCTATCAAATAATTCATCATGAGGCTTCTTGTATCTGTTCGTGGGATTTGAGATGTGGACTTTATTGTATTGCATTGTGTTTCTTTTCTCTTCAAGCTGCAAATTTTGTTACAACACATTTGGAGCGCATCTCATGCAAGGCCTTCTCTAGACTTGTTACAACACAATTGTAGTATCAAGATATTATTCCCGAATAGACATGAATGGTGCAACCAATTATGGTGTTTGGAATTAGTTGTTTCAGGTTTCAAGGTCAGTGTAATAGCTTGGAACTAATCTTTTCTTCTCAATAACAACGAGAATCTACACATTTTTTCATCTATTACCCAAATTATTTCTCATTTCTTTATTATTCTAGTTTCTTTACCCATCTCTCATTAAACACACAACATTATAGTGTGTAATTTTTTCCCTATTTAAGCAACATATAAGGATCAAGATTAAGGTCCGTCTCATTTTCTCTCTTTCATTCGTTATGATTAGTTTGCTTCTGTCAAAAATACAGTTAAGTGTTGGATGAAATTGCTTCTGCCAAATGGTAGTTAAGCATCAATATTACTTCACGTTCAGGTTTCAAGACTAGGTGGCGAAGATTCGTTCACCAGCAAGAGGAGGTATTAGAGTATGTGTGGTGTTTATCACAATCATTTCATGTTTGGAATGTTTGATACATTCAAGTTTGAGGGAATGTTAAAGTTGTTAGTTGATTTCAGTTTGTTAGTTGTAATATTGTTTTCGTTAATTGATTAAGAGTTTAATTAATCAATTAACTAGTTAGTTATTAGTTGGACAGTGTAGTATATAAATAGTAATTCACTTATTCTTTATAACTCATTTTTTCAATTCAATAATATTTTTCTCATTCTTTCTTGTTCATTGAGAAGATTTCTCTTATTCATGGCTATTATCATTTTAACAATTAATATATTTAATGATACAAAGACTTTAACATTTAATATACTTTCTAATATAACTCAAATATATTACTCATATTAAAGCTTATATTAGATATATAAAGCTTGAAGTCTCCAATATGAATCATAAGTGAAACTAACTTCTCGAAGTACTAACTTCAAAATGTTGTCAAATACGTTACTAGAAATATTTTTATACCAATATGCTTGATAAACTAATTCAAATAAAACTTTTAACAATTTACGTACTCACCTCCTAGATAAGAATGGGAATAATCCAAAGGTAAAATTCTATAGCAGGCAAATTTGAGTGCTGAATAAAAAAAATTCTTCATGGTTGGTTTTGCACTGTCACACACCTATCAACCGTCATTGTTCACGGTAAGTCTCTAACGCATAATAAAGCAGAAAATTATAAAGAACACTGATACGGTTGGCCACGTGGCGGATTCAAAGTACATTAATTGTAATAAAAAAGGTAGGAATGGCAAGGGGAAGTAAGTGGTGGCTTTGAGGAGAATAATTCTCTGCCCTCATATAAAACTATAATTAATGTGAAAATATTAATTTATTATTATAATATTTCTTTTTAATTAATATAATTTTTTTAATTGGATAAAAATACTAAGTGAGACGAAAAAGTAATCCTCATCCTTTCTGTATATTTGTAGGTATGCAGGTAACGAGTAATCAACAACTTTTAAGTTTAGATTTATTTATATCTTTTTTAATGATTAATATATAAATTTTAATTACTAAAATTTATTATAAAATATAAATATAACATATAATTATAAAATAAAAAATTATTATACATATAATATTTAATTAATTTTTTTTTATTAATACATCCCCGAGACAAATATTATAATATCATTTTTCATTCATAAACTATTTTTGTAAAGCATTTACAAGTATTTTAACAATATCCTAGAATAAATATATTTGTCATCCCTAACACAAGATGAATGTTCTTCCTTTTACGATTGCTTAGATGGGTAAATCTATATATAAGAATCTTATTGAACACAAGCTATTTTTATTTTTATATAAAATAAAATAACACTGCTATTTTTGAAAATTAAAATATTAGTAACGGACAGAATCTTTATTCAAAAATTTCACATCATTGTGAATAAAGATAAAAGAATTGTAAATAGTATTTTGTTTTTGTATTTGATAGCTCAGAAAGTGTATATGATTCTTACTCGTGAAGCTGGCAGGAAGACATTACACCACTCTGCAGCCTCAAGCAAATCCTCTTCATCATCTTTATTTTATTATTAGTTTATGAAGCAATATAGTAATGCACTCTCTTAGTCAAACAATTAAGGCACAACAGATCAAAATGTGCTAATAGCTAGCTTAGCTAGCACTACATATTTTTTTTAAATTGAAGTACACAAATCATTGAACCCAAAATTTTGTACTCATAATCTTTCACCATATAATAACAACAATTATTATGATATTATATATTCTGTCACAAACCGACAATTCACAAAAGGCGGTTGTGGAGATTCTAAGAAGTTAGTTAAACACACTATTTTTGCAATCAGATTATCTAAATCCTAAGTCAAGTTGTATTATTGAAATAAGAAAAAGAATGCAGAAACACAAAAAAATAGTTTAAGTAGTAATAACTGAATTTGATTAAGGATATGAGACAGTGCAGGATTAGCTAAACAGTTGAGATTCTAAGAAGCCGACCTTTTTGGGATTTGAGGATCACAGCACACATCCAGAACGTAAATAGTCGGCGCTTAGTTTTTTATTCTACTTCCACATTATTAATATTTCATTTTAATCTATTCAGAAAAAAAATCTTTATCTCCTTGTAAATGCAAATAAATAAATAATTAACATTAAACAAATATGTATATTTTTTTGCACGAGAGTTACAATCCACAGTTAACCTTTTTTAATGAATGTTTTAACAATATCTGTTAAGACATGGAAAAGAGTTTATCTAACGAAATGGTGTTTAAACCATTCAAAATATTGGACTTAATTTTATAAAGTTCATTTCATGCTTTTGTATTCCTTAAAGAAAATATTCCTCATACTTATTATCTATCAAAATAAATTTTATCATAGTAACAAGATATTTTTCATTTTTAACTATATGCCTTTGTAAGTTACATCTTATAACATTTCCCCTCTAAAATTGAAAAGGTAGCTTAATGTACGAATTTTTCACCTAATAAAAATGATAGATGTACACAATTTTATTCTCATATGTAAATATATTATTTATATAATTTGTAAATTGAACTCATAATAATATCTATGATACAACATAAATAGTTTTAAGATTATATGAATGTTTATCCTCTAATAATCCACATATAGATATTGTTGGAAAGTTGATATATTATTTGAGTGGGGATTCATTTACTTCAATAGTAAATTTTTTAAATTTACTTTTTATTATAGTCATCAATTCTATAAATGTCTAATAGTTTAGATGTCTCACTAATTCAAACCATTTGATTTACATATTATTTTATAGATTTATGAGCACTGATTATGTAAAATTATTTTTAAGTGAAATCACGATTTTGATGACAGAAAGACGGGGCAAATCCACCATGCCTTATTCTGATAGGCTGACTATCCAAAGCAATTATCTTAATTTGCTTCTCTAATTTTACTTTGCTTATGTAATATTCTTCCCTTCACATTGTGTCATCCAAATTTTCCTCTCGTTTTTTTTTTTGTATTTATTTAATAAATTTTATTTGCAGATAAAATAATGGGATGGAAGAAGCTAGTAATCTATGATTTTCCTAAAAGAGGTCTCAACCTATAATTTCATGCTGTACTTTTGAGTTTGAGTAACAAAAGGTTACACTCGTCAAACTCTGAATTAACTTAGTCACAAGTTAGTCTTAGGGGAAGAAGGTGGAAGTTTATAAAATTAATTGAAGACTTGCTTAAATCATCTACCCAATATCATTTAGGTCAAAAATTATAAAAACCCGAATGGAAGAGTATATATTTTGAGAATATAATAAGCTACGTGTAACTGAATTCATGTTCATCTTGTTTGATGATCATAGTCTTATGCAAAATTATTTTTAATGAATAGATGCCTATAATTTCTAATGATAAATGTTAGAAAGGAAATTGAAAGATTGCATTTGAGTTGGGGTCATGACCTTATTTATAAAAATTGTATACTCATTCAGCGAGAGAAATATTAATTTGTATTTGAATTCAAACTCTTTTCATACAAATGTCTATCTATAATTTCTTATTTATAATTTTATCCATTTTAAAAATAAAATAAAATTTTAGATATTTAAACTACGCTTTACAACAACTATATTTATAGTCATAAGAATTAAATCACTTTAGCTTAAGTAATTAAAATAATGATATCAACGTAATTAAAAATTGCATCTTCCCAAAAATTCAAACACATAAATTATATCTCTCAGTGTAGTAATGCTTATCTAACCAATATTATATATTATATACACTTGGAGACAATCCCACGTGTCTTTGCACTTCCCTCTCCAGCAACACCCTCATCTTCCAAATGGCAATATATTACTCTAAATATCTATTCTGTCATAACAAAATGACAACATGCATGCTCCTTAAGTATACATTACTTAAATAACATAAAAACTCAAAGATGATATCATATGTATTGGTCTAGATGCTCCTCCAAAATATTTTTGTTTATTATTGTGGATAAGTGGAAAATGATTGTGAAATAAAGTGAAGACAAAAATTGAAAAGGATATAATAGGGAAAATACTATATTTGTATTAAAAGTAAAAAATTCAATAATTTCAGTGATGTGTATGAAATAACAAGGGACAACACTTCACAGAACAGATAGACTAAGAGTTATTGAACGAAATAATTCAACCAAGATTGCTTCATTGATTATCATAAAATATAGGGAATGCCGTCGCTGTCCGATAAATAAATTTACCTCTAAATTCTTCTGTACAATTGAAAAATATAAAATTTGAGATTAATTATTGTTTGACAGATGTGTGCAGTATATGTTAATTTTTAATCGGTATAAGATTTTATTTAAAAGAGTATATCTCTCATAAGCAACATTAAACTAATATTTATTCATATGATTTTTGTTTACATTAATAAACTAGTTATATTTTCCACTACAATGAAGGGTCATGTTAATATCCTTACAACACTCTTTAAAAAAATTAAAAATGTATATAAAAAATCACAATTTCATATCCACCGACCATGGAGGCATATGTGTAGAGTACAATGCTATTAGTAGTAGAAAGTATTTATTGACATTCTTCATGCCGCACTAATCAAAATTTAAATGAGTTTAAAATATGACAGTGTAAAAACATCATTCACTATAGATTTGTTATATTTTTATTTGAAATTCAATAGTAATTAACATATAAATGATATAGATTTGATGTCAGTGTAAAAATACTTACACTATTAATGTATACATATTAAATTGAATTTGAATTTGTTATCGTATGAAATTATTATTATGATTAATCTACGAGGAGTGCAAATAAGTAGCTGGGAGTGTTATTATTACACTCATGTATCTATGTTCTATACATCCCTATCTTAAAGATGGATAATTAATTGGGTATATGACCTATTCCGCTGCTCCTATTGGACTTATTGTATGGTCTTAATATATATTGAAAATGTCATGTCATTAATACAACAAAATTACTCCCTAGTTTCATGTCTTATGTTGCTTATTGCTTTTTTTAACATTTGTTGCTTTATCAAGCCAAGTTCAAACAAATTTCTTCCAATTATATAATAATTCAATAATTCTACATGTTATTATTTAATAACTAATTTTGCATCTTCTTCTCTTAAAAAGTAAATATATTATTCATTTTAATCAATACTATTACACAACAGCCTTTAGTAATTTTTTATTATGTTATTTATTGACCTTAAAGAATAAAATATACAAAATTGAGATAGGACATACTTATGTTCACTAAATAATCACAATTTTATGAAAAATAAATGAAAAGCGTGATAAATTATTAATAAATATCAACAGTGCATTTTCTTAATCAAAATATCTTCACATATATCACTATTAAATTATCATTAAAGTCCATTTAGCAATAGAGAATACTTTTTTATTCTTAAGTACAATAACTATAGATATACTGTACTGGATTAAGCATAAGTATAAAAGATGAGTAAATATTTTTTCCTACATAAATGTATTAAATTCCATTTGAGTAGGAAAAAAATTCAAAACCCTTAGTTTTGGTTAAAGATAACTAAGCATGCATTACTTAAATGAACTACATGTTTGTCCTTACCTTAGTAGAGTAAATATGATTGAAACTTGATACCAAATTAAACAAATAATATAATAATAAAAATAAAAACAATGACTGCCAGCGTAAGCAAAAACAAGTGCATGAATGAGAACACCGTCCCTTGCCTTATAAATAGCAATACATTCCAAACCAAACGCTCTCATCCAACCTCACACTCCTCACTTGCATCTAATTACCTCACAAGCAAGAAAGAGTAATAGAGAAAAAGAGGGGACACAAATTTGTTTTATCCAAAACTCCAATTAAAACAAAACCACCACAATGCCTTCTTGTGCAACAACAACCTTGGTCTCAAAATTCAGTGTCTTCCCAGACCAAAAATCCAACCTTCCAGACCTTAAACTCTCTGTTTCAGACCTTCCTATGCTTTCTTGCCACTACATCCAAAAAGGTTGTCTTTTCACTAAACCTTCTATTCCAACCCATACTCTTATCCCACTCCTCAAATCAGCACTCTCTCGCACTCTTTCCCTTTTTCCTCCACTCGCTGGTCGTTTAACCACCGACTCTGATGGTTACGTTTACATCACTTGTAACGATGCTGGCGTTGATTTCCTTCACGCCAATGCTTCCTCTTACAAAATCTCTGACCTTTTGTCTTCACTTGATATCTCTCCTTCTTTCAAAGAATTCTTCACCTTCGATAGCAAGGTTAGCTATAGTGGCCATTCCTCTCCTATAGTTGCTGTTCAGGTTACTGAACTCGCTGACGGTGTTTTCATTGGCTGCGCCGCTAATCATGCTGTTACTGACGGAACTTCTTTCTGGAATTTCTTTAATGTCTTTGCTCAATTATGCAGAGGAGGTTGTAAGGGACTTCATATGGTTCCCGATTTCACACGTGACTCCGTTCTGATTTCGAACTGTGTTCTTCGTTTGCCACAAGGTGGTCCTAAAGTAACGTTCGATGCTGACGCGCCATTACGCGAACGAATCTTCAGCTTCAGCCGTGAATCGATTCAGGAACTGAAAGCCAGAGTCAATAACAGAAAATTGACAGAGGATAAAGCTGTTGAGTTGATGATGAAAAACAGCAACGATTATTATCAGAAAGAGAACGGCAAGGTTGCTACGATTTTCGAGAACTGGTTCAAAACTGAAGTTAATTCTAAACCGCAACTCGCAACTGAAACGGTTGAGATTTCGTCGTTTCAGTCTCTCTGCGCTTTGCTGTGGCGTGCGGTTACACGCGCGAGGAAGTTACAAGCGTCGAAAATGACGACGTTTAGAATGGCGGTTAACTGTCGCCACCGTATGAAACCAAAATTGGAAAGTTACTACTTCGGTAACGCGATTCAGAGCGTGCCAACTTACGCTTCTGCAGGGGAAGTGTTGTCTATGGATCTACGGTGGTGCGCGGAGCAGCTGAACAAAAACGTGAGGGAACACGATGATTCTATGGTGAGGAAGTTCATAGAGGATTGGGAGAATAATCCAAGGGTGTTCCCGTTGGGAAACCCTGATGGTGCATCAATCACCATTGGATCTTCTCCAAGATTCCCAATGTATGATAATGATTTCGGTTGGGGAAGACCTTTGGCGGTGAGGAGTGGAAAGGCGAATAAATTTGACGGTAAGATCTCTGCTTTTCCTGGGAGAGATGGAAGCGGAGCCGTTGATTTGGAAGTTGTTTTGGCGCCCGAAACTATGGCGGGGCTTGAGTGTGATGCGGAGTTTATGCTTTACGCTACGACTCAATTATAACACGTGTCAATTTGTAGTTGAGTAACTGATATCGTGATGTGATTATAGCCGCTCATCGTGTTTGACTCGTGAAAACTTCTGTGACGGTGGTTCCATGTGGGGGTGCACGCATATATTGTGATTTTTTAGTGTTTGTGTTTAGTTTAGTTTTAATGTAATGTAATGTTGTTTCAAGTTCAACTTAATGAAGTAATTTCCCTTTCTCTTGGAACATTGTTGTTGTGATTGTTCTCTTTCCTCTCTTTTTATAAACAATAGAAAACCCCTAAAGTTGATTAGGAATTGGGGTGTATCAGTTTAATTTCTTATGCAAAATAATATGTTTGTCAAAACTATATTTATGTTGTACTTAAACATGATTTGAGATTAAGTCAATACATTTTGTATTAGATCACAACCCATTAATCCAAAATTGTCATCCAAACATGTTAAATCTGGTAGCACTAAATTGTTTATATTTTTGTTGGAAAAAATGGATTGTGTTCGGTTCATTGAAGGTGACTATTTTGCTTAATTGTCTTGTATTTTGACAGAAAAGTGAATCTAGCATTTTTATTTTGATAAATCAGAGTGACCTTGGTACTTGATATATGTACTGAATATCAACATCATATTTATGAATTATATGAACCAAATTCAGATGCACAAAAGTTTCGAGACAAAGAACAAGTTGTCCACTTTTGCCTCATGAATGAATTTCGTGAGTAATTGCTATCGCATCTCAATATCAAATTGGTGTCCGTTGACTATGATTTTTTGCGGAAATTAGTTATAGGTAAAAAGGCCGAAAGAGTACCTCACAAAAAACAACTCGTACTAACAAGTAGCTACTAACATGATAAGATTCTCAAGCAGGGTGAAATAAAGGCTTTCAGCAACTATAAAAGACAACTTTTAATTACAAAATTAAATATTTTATTTTAACATTATTTTTCCATAAAATATACCTTTTGGTGCTTCTTGTTATATCCGCACATGTTACATATGATAGAATGATCATTTTATCCAAAATAATATAGTTAATAAATTAAGATAAAAAATTGTATTTATTTTTGCCTAGACATGCATATTTTTCACTGAAATAATCTTATTTGAATTGAAAATATCTATATCATATAATCTTATTTCAGCATGAAATTTTTCATATATAAAATTTAAACTCATCTTTTTTTAATGTTTTTAGTTTTCTACAAAAACTTTACATTTTTTGATAAATTAAATATTGAATCTTAAAAAGCACAATTTTTTTCAAGATTTTTAACTAATGTTTTTTGTTTTCTATGAAAACTTTACCATTTTGGATAAATTACTTAATGATTATAAAAATGTAAAGTCATAGTTGATAGTTGAAAAACAAACATAAAAGATTAAAATAAGAAAAAAAATTAAGTGTCATGCTAAGGACACAATGTCTCCCTCACAAAAATGGAAACCATGAAGGGATAGAATGACAAGAAGGAAAAGGTTTTATTTAGATGGTTGAGAAAGGAAATCTCTAAAGTCTTCTATTCATAAGTTTTGCAACTTTTGTTTACTTTTTAACTCTAAATTTGTTCATAATGTCACAATTATGATGATTAAATTAATAGATGGTAGAATTTGTCAAAATTTACTCTTCAAAGTACTACGTGTCACTCTAAGATAAAAGAGACAAAAATCAACATTTTAAAAGAAACAAGAGTCTCGCTCAACGAGTCTTGAAATTGAAGACTTTTGTTGAGCAAGCCACAATTCTCGTTCAGCGAGCCATGAAAATGAAGACCATCATATAGTGGGACTCAACCTCCCCAAGTGATATTGAGATAGAAGGTTCAACAATTCTCGACTAACGAGAAGACCAATTTCGCTCAACTAGAACATGGATGGTGACGACTGAAGCATCTCACTCGGAGAGAACCCATATTGATGAGTGAGAATGATAGATTTTCAACATCTTCAAATGAAAAAAGTTAGACACTTATGGTATCTACTTTAAAAGGCGACCTAAAGTACTCGATTTTTTTAGCTTTATTAGGTATTTTAGCTCAAATAGAAGTATAGATTCAATAGGGAAAGGCTAGAGAAATTAATTTATGATATTGGAGGAATCTCCTTCAACCTTTTTGTTTGGCAATATTGACAATGGATAACTAAACTTCTTTCCTATTGAGATTAGATATAATATTCACTGGATATATACACATTGAATCATATTTATGTTTATTTTTACTCTTTGATTCCTATGAGGGGTTTTTATGCATAATACTTACTTGAAGTTGATAACCTTGTAGTATATTATTTAGAGGTTGTAGTTGTGTGATGGAATTCATGCTTTATAACTTGAACTAAAATAGCTCATTGTGTTGGTATATCAGCTTAGAATGAATTTATATCAATAAGTCACGTTGTTCATGTTGTTGATATAGTTGATAGGATTAAATCTATATTGATAACTCGTATTTGTCAATTTTGTGAACATAGTTAATAGGCATAGAGCTATTGACAAACAATTAATCTTCATCTCATAAGCATATTTGTTATGAATAGAGCTATATTGATAAGTTGTTAATCATATAAGGAATTAGTGGTTCGTAATTTTGAGATGTTAATCTACTCATCGATAAACTAACATGTTAGGCTACCGTATTAGTGAAATAACCATAATTTAATTAGTTTGTCTTATTGAATCAATCATAATTTAATTAGTTTGTCTTATTGAAGCAATCATATATGCATAGTTAAATTATATAACCCCATACTTTTTTCACATAAATTTCTCCAACTTTTTAGAGTTACTATTTGTCTACTCAGGATAACAATTTTTAATTGAACACTTAATATCACTAATGTCTTTGTAAATACAATGACTCTTATAATTATTGACGACAATTCAATTTAGTAACTTAATAGTCTAATCAAGATGACACAAATAATCTTATCACATAGTTTATTTTACTACAACAGTTATTTTTAAATACAAATAATGAATATCTTATATACTTAAATACTCACCAACCATTTTGCCGAATAGTAAGAACGTGCCTAAGATGCCTAAGTTGATGTATAGGGTCTAATACTTTCACATCAAACGATTCATAATGTATCAAACATTAAATTCAAAGTACTGGTCGATATAAAAATGAATAATGCAAGTTGCATCCTTGAAAATCAATTGTCAAATCCTTCACATGCATAGTCTCCAAGGCCATTAGGTTGTTGTAGGTGTCTAGTCCAGTGGGTTATCTAGCCTTACCGAACCATGCAGGTTCATGGAATATAAAATAGAAATGATGAATGGTACGTATAAGTCTACGGTGCATTATCAATTTATAGGTCCAGCCAATGCAGCTTTCAATTATGAATCACAAATTAAAACCCAAACGTATCTAGCAAAGGGTATGTGATTTCATACAACACCATTAATTCCTCTCAATTGTAATTGAACTCGTGTGCCAAAGCTGAACACACCGGCCAGACCAAGACTTCAACCTATAATGTCTTTTTCTTCTAAAAAGTTGGGAAATTTTGTCATGTCCCAAAGATGACGACGCTACAAGTACAAGCAATTAAGGCACTTTCCAACTACCAATAAACCAATTGGAATAAAATTGAACCTGTAATGTCTGAAGGTAATCCTGTCTAAATTGGAAACATTTATATAGTATGTGGGGTTAACTTTTCTATCTACAAGATTCGATTCAAAACATTACTTAAGAAAAATCAAACATGTATTACTTGAAACAAAACTCATTAATGATACATTCTTGTGTGAAAAATAGATAAATAATAAAATCTTGATAAAATATTAAAAATTTAATTCTACCTAAAATTTAGTCATAGTATAAAAAACATAAATTTCTTCAAAAAGTTAGTCATAAATAATGGTATGAATAAGGAGAAAGAAAATAATATGAGAGAAATGACTTTTAAGGAGAGATTAAAAGATGTAGTGGGCCAACAAATTTTCTTTAGTCTCCCATATGATGAGAAAACGATAGAGGAAAAGTAAGGAAGAATAATCACTCTTTCTCTTCTTTACATGTAGAACGAAAACGAGATGACTTTTTGTCGCTAGTAAAATATCATTTTTCATAGTTACTTTCCTATATTTTGTATTATTGAATATGAAAAAAAATACTGAAAAAAAGTGATTTAAAATTTCAAACCCATCACAATAATATTATAACTATTTTCAGTAAAATACTAAAATTAGCTAAAAATTTTAGCAAATATTCTACTTAAATGTTGAAAAGTAATATTTGGTAAAGTTAATTAATAGAATGGTTGACGTCATAATAATATCTAACACTTCAACAAAACAAACCGACATCGTTTCAAGTTGTACATACTTGATTCCCCTTAAACAAAGTCTCGGATTCGAGTCTTGTGGATGAAAAAAATACACGCTGAAATGGTTAACTCCACGTATATGTGATGTTCCTGACTCGGATAAGATTGATGTACATATGATATTCCAACTCAGATAGGATTGACTCGAGTGTGATGATATCACTTAAAAAAACCAAAAAATATCACTTCAAAAACTTTTCAATTAAGTGTTAAAGTATAAATGTTTTACTGCATTAAATATTTATTTCTGTAAAAATGAAAATCGGAAGATAGACCAAAACCTAGCCACCAATAGCGGCGACGGTGACGGAGATTTAAACTTCAAGGGTCGCTTGTTTTTATGAGTTCATAGCCAAGTCTCAATTTTTTTCAAATTTTCGGTATTAAGTCTCAAATTTTCTTTCGGTATTAAAATCCAAAATTGTCAATTGAGTCCCATCTCCGAGTTAACTCGCAATGTGTCTTCAAGTTTGAGTCTTTAGCTTTTGAAGCCCAGATTTTGGATTTTACCGATCGTGAGATTCGTGATTAGGTAAAAAGTTTCCAAATTTATTTTCAGAATAGTTACTATTCAGCTAGAAGAGTATTGGGTTTTATGGAAATGAGTAAGCGTTTATTCTTGAAGCACTCAATCGCTATTGTAACCATTATGGTATCTGTTTGCACACTTTTGATTGTAATTGTCACAGTTCTCAAGCTTCCTGAAGCATCAACCAAGAATAGTAAAATGGGGTTTTACCCAATCACCAGATCCAGAAAAGTTCCTTTGCAGGATGTGAAATTATGCAAGTTTGGTGAAATGATGGTTGATTTGTTGCCTCAAGATCTTGCTTTTACTGTTTTTGTTCCATCTGAAGAAGCTTTCAATCGAGATCTACGATTAAGAGTAAGTGATAGTTTGAAACCAGACAAGTACAATGATACATATGCAATTATGACACGTGTATTGGGATTCTCAGCTATCCCTCGTGCACTGTCTTCAGTTAATGTTCACTCTGGTGAGGTTGTGTCATATGATTCAATATCTGGGTTTCCTTTGTATATCTCGAAAGACATAGATGGAACTTTAGTTGTTAACAGAATTCGATCAGAAATTGTGGATGTTAGAAAGAATGAGTTTGTTATCCATGTTATTGATGGGGTCATTATGGATGCTGATTTTCAGCAATCGGTTCTGCCTGATGATTCAGAAGAGGATTGACTTTATTGTAGTTTTGCTCTTTCATATTTTGTTGTATATTTGCATTCAATTGAGGACAAGTATACTTAATTATTTATACTTGAGAGGCTGAGACAATGAATGTTTTCTATTGATTCATTCTCCTTTTCTTTAACAATGTTATAGTAAAAGTTAAAGTTTAGATTTTATTACCTTGCCGAAAGATGGTGTCAACAACTATAAATCTAGAATCCCTTGCCTTCATATTTAAGGTGTATTATAACATAATTGCTACTCCGTCAGTGTCTGCACCTTGAATCCTTAATATATATGTATAACACTAGATTAGATTTGATAACTTTTAATCTGCCTTAATAAATCTAAAATGTTGACTCCGTCTGTAGTTGATAACCCACTGAACTTATAGGAAAAAAGTTCAATTTCTGATGTCTAGGTCTATTTGTTTAGGAGTGAAGGAATAATTACTTTAGCATTTTAATGAAGGTACAAGAAAATATCCAGGTGGAATGTTAATAAGTAGCCTGAGAACATTATTTAAAGAGAACACGAAAATTCTCTTGAAATTTGATGTTTTAATGCATCTCCAAGTATTAGACTATTTTGTAAAATGAGAAGAAAAATCAAAACAAAAAATGGAAGGTAGGGACTATTTGTAAAAAATGTTTTCATCTGTGTCTTTTATTAAACCCTAACTTATTTTTCGAACAATAATGTTTGTGTTCAACTTCCACTTTCTAAGAAAGAAGAAAGGATAAAAAAGACCAAAGTTATGAAGAATTATGCCATGCATCAAAATCCTTTTAAAGATGCTAAAATTTATAATTTTCGATAAAGCTAATGGAACCACAACGTTTTTTTATTTTTCATTATTTTTATTAAAAGGTTTATGAATAATTATTCATTTTAAGGCTAACCAAACGGTCCCTGTATGGATAAATAATCAGGGAATGAAAGGAAGACGCACATTTTTAAAATGACAACAGATAATATAAAAACTGAACCACGCTACATTGCAACCTCAGAAAATATTATGAACCGAACTAAACAAAGTTAAGCCCTGTATTTTAAAAATAAAATAATGAAATACTGATATCCCAAGTTTCGGGAACCCTCCTAAAAAGGTAACTTCCATAAGCAAAATTGCGTTGGAACATGAGCACACAGAATCACAGAATCACAGAATCTGAGCTAATGTGTTCAGTTTTTCGGCAAGGCTAAGCTGTGTCCTTGTGATGCTTGATAAATAAAGCAACAGCAAGTGATCCTGTATAGTGAAAAACTCTTGTTAGTCCAAAGCAAATGAATTGTAATCATAAACCAACATAGCAAAACTATTTCGAAGGCACAATAAAAAAATACAATTCTTAGTTAAAAGCCTACGCATTGTGTTCAGTGGCCATTAAACAATACAATCCAAAACATAATCTTACCTGCAAGCTATCATTAACAAGCTTATCAAAAGCTGATGGTGGCAGTTTTGGAAGGGAACCTACAGCATCTGATATAAATCTCCCAATTCTGTTGTCAGGATCACTACGCCCTTCCTGATATGAAAAAGGATGATAATAGTAATAAAAATGAATCCGCTCTCAAAGAAATCATGGCAAGAATAATTAGAAAACGCAATCCTGCGCACCACTACATCATCTACATATTTGTATATGTCATCAATCAAGGCTAGTAGATGTTGCATTGATGTTTCCATCCCTTCTAAATCAGAGGGAATTTTGTCAATAGCAGTTGCCTTCAGAGTATCAACTGTATCACCAGAATTAACACATAAATTTCAAATCATTAAACTCCTTTCTGTTTTCATAATAGGTGTCTGAAATATAAGCTTACAAACTAATACAGAAGAAAAATATTTAAGGAAAGGAAACAAACACAATACAAGAACAAAGGCTTTGTCCCACTGGGTTGGGTCGACTATATGGATCAAATGAGCTCATAATACTCCATCATAAATCATGTTCATTGATACAACATTGATCTCTAAATCTTTCTAAACATTTTGTCTATGGTTTTCTTGGCCTCCCTCTGCTTTTAAGAATGTGAACTCCAGGTTTTCCGGGAACCATTGCATACGATATAAAACAAAACTTGCATCCCCGAACTCCCAAACCCAAAGATTGTAAAATCATTTTTCAAAGAACTTCTAGCATTTTTTATACAAGAAATAATGAGATAGCATTCTAAAAGGAGAACAGATAATAAAGATGAAGTACAATCAAAACATACATCCCATGCGCTCAGCTTCGACCATTCGAAGATCCAAAGGAATTTCTTGAAACTGTGCAGCAATTTGCCGGTCTCCAAGAGATAAATTGTTTGATACATATGCTTTTATAGTACCCTCACCATTAAGGAATCCTGTGTCAACAGTCAAATGTATAGGGTTGGACACTTCCCGGGAATAAAATTCATGGATTAATGCACTACCACCAGTTACTCCAAGACCAGTTGAATACCTGTATAAAGTAACCAAAGTTGTATGTGCTTATTAATGAGCTCAAATAAGCACTACACTGCGTTTGGATATCAATTTGTAAAGCAACTTTAACAAAACATATCGCTAACATCCACTAGAGGTTAAGAAATACTCAAATAAGAAACCAATGACATTCCCATAAAAGTAACAAAGGTCTGAAATAAACAGCCGAAAGTTCTTTAAGTCACTTCTTACAAATGCACCATGCTTAAGAAATAGAACTTATGGAGTTCAAAACAATATTCACAAACTATGGTGGATACATGATTTACAACTTGAATTATGAGTTAATAACCTTGAAAGAAATTAGGAAGTTTAAAAGAACTGTTATTACCATCCTACAATAACTTCCTTTGGATTCACTTTTTGGTGAGATAGTAACATGTTGTGGTGGTACTCAATATCCAAAGCAACCTGTAAGAAACAAAACAAAAAACACACATTCTTCACATTTTGAGAAAAATTCCAACAGAAAATTATAATTTGATTGATTTTCAGAAGAAATAGATGAACAACCACTGAATGTAGATGAGTGAGTGTAGAAAACCTGATCGATAGACTCATTGTGAGGAACGGCATAGGAATTTCGAATATCAAGTGTTCCATCGGTGAGAACGGAACCGAGTAGGGTTCCGATGACACGCTCAGCTTGGTCAGGGCGTCTTACGTAGCAATCGCATATGTTGAAGACAACGAGAGGGTGAACCCTCGCTGATAAGCTATGTGATGATGATGAAGATGATGATGATGAAGATGATGATGAAGATGATGATGATGAAGATGATGATGAAGAAGATGAAGATGATGATGAAGAAGATGAAGAGAACTGCAACACTGTTCGCTCGCTCCCCGCCATGTTCCGAGTTTCGATGCAGCTTCGGCCAGAGAACGCAGAGGATCAAGGTGTGTCGTCACCAAAATTGGTAGGGTTTTCAATTGGGCCTATTGGGCCCAAATACCAAGTGTCGCTTTACACCAAGTATAATAATTCAATGCGTCCCATTTTAATCAAAGCCTACTCAACCTACTATCTAGAGCATTCTCTTCGATAAGGAATTGATTTTTTTTTTTTGAGTCACTGTTTCTTTCAACAAATATTACTCATGAACTCTTAACCCTTTAATTGTCCTGTGGATCTAATGTGACCTTACACCATTAGACCAAAGTCTTATTTGTGATTCAATCTTGTTTTGATAGTTGAGAGCCAAGTATGGACAGGGAATGAAGAATCTCTATTCCAAAACCACATCTCATTTAAATAAATTTTGATATTTATTACAATTTAAGTAGTGAGAAACAATATTAAAGTTACATGTGAATTGTTTATTATATCTCAAAATTTCAATGGATGAGATGTGATTGAAGGCATTATTTTGTAACATGTGATCTCCATTCTTATAGATGATTCATTTTCTATTTCTCCATTCTCAATGACCCCAATATTACTTTCATTTTAATGTTAATTCAGTTTGGTTTTTTAAAACATGAGATTTAACTTTAATAAATAATTAGTTTCCTTAGGGAAAGCTCTTCTAATTGTGCAATGTGCAATTTAGTAATTCAACATGCTTATATGTCTCATTCACCATGTTAGTAATTCTTTAGAACAGGTGTAATAAGTTCATTTTTTTGGAACATGACAATGCCATATTATCTTATTATTAAAAACAAGTCAGTATCAAAGTAGATCAACTTATTCAAATAAAAAAATTCTAAGACCAACCATGATTTTGATTATTTTATATATATGGCTAACCTTCACTTCTAAGGTTTTATTATTCAGTATTCAAGTCTTGTAGTTGTGCTTGAACAATCAATAAATTAGTAGCTTTATTATAACTTCCAAAGTTTGGTAGGTTGAATTTTTCTTCCATCATTAGTGATTTCTCTAGCAGTGATCATTTTCCATCTTATAACCTTTTTTAATTGTATCATCACCACAGCTAACAGATTAACGATAATTAAGCAAAGCAGTAACAACCTATTAGTAGCCGTTTGATTAATAATATTAATCATGCTTGTCCTATCGATCTAGCACAAAATAAAATGTTTAGCAAAGCTATGATCATAAATCATACAAATTCGACAAGTGGATATGCATTATTGATGTGGTGAGTAGGTCCCAAGTTAGGTATCATCACCTGCACTTTCACCTAACCCACTCATATTCACTCCCCAGATTCCTATAATAATAACAATACCTTCAAGCGTGGATAAAGGAACCCAACTTTGCATATACTCTAGGGAAGAGGACAAATGCTACAGTGATGATATAATTGGGTTAGAGAAAAATTGAAAAGGAAATGTGCATAAAAAATGACTCGTTTGTTATTTTTGATTTGGCAAATTACACAATCATAGCCATACATCACACATGATCTAGGGCCTTCTTCCAACTTAAAAAGTTGAGGAAACATTGTCCCATAATATTTAATAATAATACATCATATTCATTACATACTTTACATTTAATTTAAAGACCAAATACTAAACTTTGAAAAAAAGGATAGTGATGAAATGAAACCCACAAACATGCTGGCTTGATTTTGATTTTTTTCCAAACACTGATTGATATGACTGTTTGGTTTGATTAATTACTTGGACTTGAAGGGAATGGCTCTGATCACGACTTGGTGGTAGAGAGCTGCAAGAGCTGCTCCAATGAATGGTCCAACCCAGAAGATCCACTGCACACATTGTAAATCGATTAATTAATTGGATCAAACTTGTAGAAGGTTTTGGTTCATTCAAGATTTCATACAAATTATTAAATTTGATAATATTATATACTGATAGTGTAAAAATTTATACAAAGTTGTTATATCATCCCTGATTCATTTGTATTACATTTTATTTAAAAGTTGGTGATAATTAAAAATGAATAATTAATGATGCAATGACTATGTATAATTATTGTGAACTTACGTGATCATCCCAGGCAAGGTCTTTGTTGAAGATGATAGCAGCACCGAGACTCCGAGCAGGGTTGATACCAGTTCCGGTGATAGGGATGGTGGCCAAGTGTACCAAGAACACTGCAAACCCAATGGGCAATGGTGCCAAAATCTGTTCATACAATAATACACAATTAGTGCAATATAATCATTTTTATTAATCTTATTCTTAAACAACAACAACAACATGAGAAAAATAGAATGAAGGGCTTACAGGAACGTGAGAATCTCTGGCGCTACGTTTGGCATCAGTGGCTGAGAAAACGGTGTAGACAAGGACGAAGGTGCCAACAATTTCAGCACCAAGTCCATCACCTTTGGTGTAACCAGAGTTGACAAAGTTAGCACCACCGTGGTATTGAGCATACCTCTCTTTTCCTTCAAAACCCTTAACCACACCAGCGCCAACAATTGCACCCAACACCTGCATCACTATGTAGAACACCGCTCTTGTCAAGGACAATTTCCTTGCCAAGAACAATCCAAATGTCACCGCCGGGTTTATGTGACCCCCTACATCACATCACAAATAGCATATATTAAACCATTGCTCTCAAAGAAAAAGACCCACTTATAGAAAGTGTTAATAAGTTCATCAACTCTCACATAAACCTAAGAAAGAAAAAAGAGCGAGAAGGGTATAAACCTGATATTCCAGCGGTGCAGTAAACGAGAGCAAAGATCATGCCACCAAAAGCCCAAGCAATTCCTTGAATACCAACAGATTGGCACTTAGTTGGGGACCTCTGAACACCGAAAACGGTCAAGATGGTGATGTAGAGGAAGAGAAAAGTGGCAACAAACTCAGCTATACCAGCTCTATAAAAGGACCAAGAAGTGAGTTCAGATGGCTCAAAAAATGGTGCAGGTGGTGGTTCCTGGTAGTCCTTGGGTTCATCTTGGCTCTGAGCAGCTATCCCTAAAGGTTGCCTTTCAGGGAACTTGTTAGCTCCTAAAGACACATCTTGCTCCTTTCCCTCCATTTTTTCTTATCTTCTTCTTCTTCTTCTCAACCTGAAACTGTGCTCTTTCTATTATTATATGATTCTGTGTGGATGTGAAGTGAGTGGCTATGCTGCGGATTTATAATCACATTCTGTTTGAGTTAATGGAAGTCAGGACCAGGGTTAGTGGGTCCTACTGCCTAATTTATTTCATTTTTTATTCACCTCTTTATAATAAAACCCTTTTCAATAATTTGTAAGGGTCGATACACTAAAAATAAGATAAAAATATAATATAATTTAACATTTTTATTTTTATCTTTAAGATATAACAATACAACAGTTTTATTTATATCTATAAGTATAAAAATAATTACTTAACTCTCTATTAATAGACAATATTCCTAATATAAAAAGAAAACGAACTTTGTTTAATGGGGACAAGAGAATTATGGGGTCCCTCCTACCTGGCATGATTCTAACCACCCATGGAGTCATAGCTATGCCAACTATGTTATGGTCACCACTAGAACATGGGTAACCGTTGCTCTAGCTTACTTTGCCCTATTTAGAACAAAATATTATTAACACATAAAGGTTAAAGTTATTTGACTGAGAAAAATATGTTCAATTGTATGTAATTATACCTTTTTAGAGTAAAAGAGTTGTGTAAAGTAAAATAGAAATAAAATGACATGATAAAATCTATATAATATTATAATGTATCATCCAAGTGGTAGTTAAAAAGAAAAAACATCTTCAAAGAGTTTATGTTTATGGTACTCTAAATATTTTACATATATTATTATTATTAAATAATTTATTGGAAATTTAAATTAGAGATAGTTCCACTAAGGTTGATAAATATAATATACTAATTAAAATTTTATGATATATATTAATCTTGCAACTTTTCCTAAACTTATTTGGCAAGTTTTTGTGGAAAAGTTAGAAACGTGGGAAATTTAGACTTGTAAAAGCTTATATTATGTAAGTCTTGGATGCTTATATTAGCATGTGATTACATGGATAAATTGAAACTATTTTATATATCCAATTTTGAAATATTTATATTTTGAGTATGTAAAAATCATGATAAATAAATAATTTAACTGAACTAATAAAATGAATCAGTTCAATCTATCTTGAATTTTGAGCCAAATAATTTGTTATGAGACCGAGTTGATTAGATTCTACACAACTCTTATCTAGAGGGTTACACACACCCTTATTTCATGGATTTTCTCTCCTTCAAAATCGTACCGTTGAATGGAAGGTAAAACGGTAAAATGGTCATGGACACAGTTCAAATTCAACGTGTTACTTGCCTGGGCGGTGGCCGTCGTAATCATACGGCTAAATATATATCACGTTTAACTCAATCATATCATGAGAATATAACACTGTTCCTCTCTTTGTTTTCTAATGAGAATATGGTCAATTCTTTCAATAAGAATGAGTGATTATGCGATTAAAGTGATTACAAAAATGCAGCCAAACCAATCATATTGTTCTGTTTTATTATAGCACAGGACATATTATAAGCATTAATTGTTCATTATGTAGAAATATTTTTTACACTGTCAATCAATCATACATCCTTGATTTATTAGTTATTCTCAAACAAAAGTAATATAAGATGATGAGCTGAGGGCGTAAAAAACTTTACACCGTCAGTGCACAGATTTTAAAACTCATCTAGTAATATGAGTGAAACATGTGATCTTAATAATGCGAATGTAAGGTAACATGCGTGTTTTAACTATACAAATATGCGATTAATATATGTATTTTTAGCAATGTGAATATACGATTAACATATATGTTTGAAATATTAAAATATATGAGTCACATGTTTCTTCTTTACAATATGAACACACAGATAACATGTATGTTCTTAATTATGTGAATGCGTATGTAATGTGTACATTATTAACCATACGGCAAAAATTACAGCCCGTGCAAATACACGGGTAACTTGCTAGTTATATAATAATAAATATGGTCGGAACGTGGCTGTCAGCAATTAACTAATCTCGCCTCCATTATTAATGTTAATTCTCAGTTAGAATAACTTATCTTCCTTATTCTTCAACTTAGCATAATAAACCTTTTTATATATTTTGTTTCTATATGCGTGGATGAGACAATGATTAAGAATAATTAAGAGGCCCCACCGTGGTATTACCTTTTTTTTCCTTCTCTTGTCATTAGCAGCTTTCTTAAGATTCTACGTAGAGATATAAAAGTTGTGAGACAAAAAATAAAAGGAAATAAATTGAATATTCAAGGAGCTTAATCATATATATAACGTATTACCTAATATGCATTAGTTTAATGCATCAATCCATCTCAATGACTTGTCTGGATAACATTAATAAAAACCAACGTTTATTGATCATTTTTTATTTTTGGTTTTGTGAATCAAATTTTTGGGAATCTTTTGGTATTTTTCTAGTCATTCTACTCTGGCAGAGGTCACTGGTTAGAGAAGCATATCCTCAAGCAGATTTTGGGTGTCATGGCCCTACTTAATTGCTCATTATATCTTTGTTTAATTTCGTGGCTTTAAATTAAGAAACAATGATATAAAACAGCAATGGAGGGATTACAATTCTACTCATAATGATTAAGAGATTTATCACTTTACTTCCCCATAAAATAATTATGGTTTCTTCTCAATTGGATTTTGAGACATTTTATTTGGATGGGAAAGAAAACTAAAAAGAAGAGAAAAAATAAATAAAAACATTGAATGCGGGGATATCCATTTATTTGAAATATATTTTAGTTTTGAAAATTATCATGAATAGATGATGATTGCTCAAGTTCTCAACATAAGTGATGATAAATAGTTAGTTTTTTTTAACAGGATGTCAACCATACAAACAAGTTAGGCTAACTTAGGTTTATACTTCAGTTTATTTATGTAATAAATAATATTCGTCTCCCAGCTATGAAATAATTCAAAGTTTTAAACCTAACTTATTAAATAGGATAAAAATAAATGACTGTAATATATATAGTATCATTATAAAGATTTATATATATATTCAACATGTTACTAATTATTTATATGTATTTTTTGAGTCAATCATGATTTCACATAAATAATTGATGATGTATGATAATATATAAACTTAAAGCATGCATTTTTTTTTCTCAAAATAAATTTGGTTATGACACCTTGATTTGCCACTTGACCTATTACTCATATGTCACTGTTAATATTCATTTTGCAATAAAATCCACAACAAAATTCTTAATTGATGACCTTTTTGGTTCATAGAAATAACATAGTTGATTAAGCAAACATAAAATATGAATATTCTAGTTCAAATTAAAAAAACATTATCTCAGTCATTTCTCATTCACTCTTCCCACTCCTTGGCCATTGGCCAATGTGTTGTATGAGCCTCCCATTTTGTAAAATAAATTCTCTATTTACAAGGTTAGGCTCGTATCTTAATCAATTCCAAAGTTGGCTAGGTATATAAGTTTAAAGTGGGGAAATTTACCATATGATATAATCTATTTGAGATCTTAAAAACTTTTCTTATAGGGTAGTTTTTATGCCCCATAACAATACATTGTTCTATTGTCAATGATGTAGCTGTCTCTTTCATTGAAGAGGAGCATAGAAGGAATTTGATTAAATGTGTGGATAAAACTACAAAGAGGGTGATCATTTCCCTTGGGCGGTGTATTATATTATACTATATTAACATCATCAATTTTCACACCTCACCAACCAGTTACTTCACCATAATAGCGACGGATCCACCATGGGATTATTGGGGTATGTGGCTCACAAATTTTCTAACAAAAGAAAATGCTATATACAATTTTCTCTATTTTATTTTCTGTTGATAAATTAATGAATTTATTTTTAGTCTTAGGTTAATATTACTACTCACTAGTATAATAGCTGAAAGAGTTTTATCTCTTATTGATGTGAAGAAAATTTGAATCGGAAATAGAATGGGAGAAATTCAATTATTCTGATTTGATACTATTACTAAATCATTTTATTACATTTAAATCATGAGTATCTAAATACTCACTTCTTTAATATGTTTATATAAAATAAGGAAAAATATTAAATCTTTATTTTACGATTCATTTGCGAATTATATTTTGAGATGAAGAGGGAAAAATTCAGAACATCTTATGATTGTATATGATGATTCTTGTATACATTTACCATAATATAACTTTTTATCTTTATTTTTTAGAATTGTAGTTAGCATAGTCACTAAAAATAAATATAACATATATTTTTAATATCAGACACACGTAGCCCTTGTTTTTTTTTTTTGGGTATGCCATTGAGAATATGAGTTACTTTACGTGATAAATTATTCACTCGAGACCGTCAACAAAATTAGGGCCACAAGTTTTGTTGATAAGCCACTGGCTATCATAATTCATATGCCATAATTTAGAATATGATCGATTATAGTATATAGAGTTCATTTGTATTCTAGTTTTACAAAATTAACTAGGCAATACCTGCTTACGTACTGTGCAAATATAGAATATAGGGTTTTCTTTTGGTACAGCAATAGAATATTATAAGGTTACGTGTAAAGAAAATCTCTAGCTATTATATATTTTGCCCTATCAATTCCAGATGAAAGGATAAGGTTAATTTATTCATATATTAGTGGTTTCAGTTGCAAAAGTTCAAACATTTGGTTTGCAAGGAAAAGTAGTTCCTTCACGGTAGAGAAATTCATAGCATTTACTATTATAAAATGAATTAGTGATTAGACAGAATAATTTTATCACACCTTATTATTATAACCTTAACAATCTCTGGAAACACTTAAAAATAATAGCAAAATAGGGGTGAAGACAAACAATGAGTGAGAATAAAGAAAGAAAATGTAATCATTTAAATTTACACATTTGTTTTTATGAAATTGTTTTCTGCTCATAATAAAAGCACTCTTTTTTTTTGTGTGAACCATACACACATGTTTATATGCTATATTTAATTCATATTTGGAACCTTTTTACATAGTATTATGAATAAAAATCAACGAAAATAATTTTATAATTAAAAGAAAATTGTGATTTATTTGATCTATAAATTTATAATATTAAAATGTAAAATCTATAGTTGCTGTCAGAAACTTCAACCTTACAAAGTCACCTATCTCCTTCCCTGGTCTACCTACCTCATTACGATGGTTTTGTTGAATTAATGAAGTCCAATTATGAATATGAATATGGTCCAGAGGAATTTATAATGATTTAAGTCATTCTTCATGGTAAAACTGAATATAATTATTCTAAGATAATATGAGGATATAATGGAGTGACAAAGGTTCAGATTTATCATTAATAGGGGTGTGTTAAAGTAATGAAGCCTCTTGTCACTTAAGAATATAATAATTTTAACAACCATTTGGATCAATGGCTAGGGAGGAAAAACCAATTATTTGACTGGATTATTAATCCCGAGTTTGTTTCAATATTACTTTATAAGTATTTTTGTTCAGTTTTTTCTTCTTTTTCTCTTCTAATTCTTATTTGTTCTAATAATTTTTTTCTTTTATCAATCAAAAAAATTATTTTAACAACCCTTCTTCTTTGAGATAGCTTTTGCTATAAGGTTATACTCAACCAATTATTATAACAGGTTCCACCCTCTTTTATTTATTTATGTATATTAAAAACAAAAAAGAAACCAACTGGTATTAGTTCAAATAGTATATGCTTGATTCTCCTTAAAAAATGTCTCAGATTCAAGTTACATAGATGAAAAAATAACCGCTAGAAGAATTAACTCCACATACTTATAGATATTCCCGACTCAAACATATTTGTCTATAATGTGAGAATAGATGTGAGAAATTAAAAAAATAAAATAAAATAAAAGCAAGGGAACGGGTGTTTAGAAATTAGAATGTATATGAAACAGGGCTTGGACAATTGGAGCCAGAATAAGAACAAAATTTAGTTTGGATGGCCTGGTATTTAACTTGCGGGTTTATGCATTCATGCGAACTGTCCTATCTAGCTGCCAATGTGAAGATCAAATGAATTTATAAAATATTGTAATATCAACCGAAAGTGTAAAAACTTATAGACAATATTACATAATTTACCATTATTTTTACATAAATTGTAGATGTGATACGGTCATATTATATAACAATTACATACTATTACTAATAAAAAATTAATTAAGAAGTTGTGCTATATTACTATAACTTCTCAAAGTCTAGATTAATATTTTTAAAATCAAATTAGAAATTGTGCTTGCATAATTCGAATTTTGAATTATCAGGTAATATTTTATTTCATTGTTACTATTTTCATATCAATTTTTATATATGTATTTTAATTTGATAGATTGAAATCCTTTAAAAATGAATAGGATTAATTCAGTTAATAAAAACTAATATAATAAGAATAACAATAGACACACAAAAAACCAATAATTCAATTTCTAAATATATTATATGTTTTTACTTGAAACAATATTAGTCCATTATAGTTCTAAATAAGGGTGAGCATGACCCGGCCCTACCCGCTCACCTGACACGGCCCGATCATGACCGGGTCCGAATAGGGTCGGGTTTAAGGCCGGGTTCGAGTTCCAAAAATATACCCAGTCAATATTTAGGATTAGGTAGAGATCAAACATGATCCGGTCCATCCCGTCCTAGATTCACTCGTTCATCATGTTTGTATGCATTTCTACTCAAATGTATATAGAGTAATGATACTTTTTTGGTGGAAAGTATCATTTTTCTTTAATTTTTTCATAATATATACATATATCATTTTATATATCAAACTACATATTGATAATAATAAAAAATACTGACAAGTCTTTATCTAAAATGAATATGCATTATATTTAATCGGATCTATGGTTAGGTCAGATTTAAAGGCTAACCTAAACGTTATTTATTGTCAAATTAGCTTTGGGTCTAGGGCTGAGTCAACCGACTAATATTTAGAATCAAGTAAGAACAAGTTTTAATCAGTCCAACCCAACCCAACCCATGCTCAGCCCTAGTTCTAAATGACATAAGAAGGCTTTGTCACCTCCTCTCCGGCTCAAATCTAGATTAACCAACTCTAATATCAAATTGATATAAAAAACAACTATTTTTACTATATTTTATATTTGTTTCACGTGTTTCAATTAGCAACTGAAAATGGTAATTAACTTGGAACCGTAGCCTTGCATAATGCTGTAATCAAACTCATCTGACCTCATTTTATGACATTCATCCATATCACAAAATCTTTATTTCTACGTACGATGCAAAATTTATATATAATCTATGTTTCATATACCTTTGTTTGAATTATTTCTTTTTTAAAAACTAATGATAATTAAAAATGAATGAATAAAAGATAGTTGATATAATGAGAGTGTAAAAACTCTTACATAAATCTTTTTCTCTTATATAATCTGGAAATGATGAAACCCTTTCTGATTCAATCCCCGCAAATCAAACGGTGAAGAAACCGCCACGTGCACTATCACCCAATTGTCATGTTATAACTTATAACTATTCCGTTTTGATTGAAAGTGATAGATACACACTCCAAAACCCCGTTGGATCCCACCAAATAGAAACGATTCCCTCTCTTAATTCCTTCTCTCCCTTTGAACAATGATTCTTCAATGTGATCTAAAACCGTCACACACTCATAGACCTAATATTTGAACAAACACCAATTCTGATTCACTTTTCACATATTCTTCTTCCTTCATTCCCAAGCTCCGGTTCAGAATGACTTAGACCGCTACGGTTCGTTACTGAACCCAAAACGGTTCAACTCGAACGGATCGGTTTAATTTAAGATACTCATCTTATTATTTTTTAGCAGTGATGAGAGGAAGCTGTTGTTTGAACCGTCGAACAGAGCTGAGATTCCGTGTACTTGCGATCTCAACCGTTAAATCATTGACAGTGAAGATCAAGCTTCTGTTATGTTGTTGTGTTGCATTAACGCTATTAGTGTTCTGTGTTACTTCGTTCACCTTTGTTCTATGGAACAATCAAACTCCTCCTGCGTTGCGTTCATTAACAGATTCAAGGTTCTAACTCCGTTGTTTTAATTATTTATTTATTATTATTATTTTGGTTTAATTTATGTACTTTAATCAGTTAATTAATTGCTTAATAATATGAACTTAATCCGGCAAAGAAGGTTTTGCTTTGGCCGTGGGGACCGGTAATGATTAAGGTTAGATTTACTGATTTAGACGTTATGAGATGTAGCAATGTGTTGTAGCATAAAATAAAACTACATGTTAGAATGAGGGTTAAAATTTAAATAGTCGTTATGGTTAAAGATTGATTTATTTTTGGTAAGAATTTCACTTTTCGAAAGATTTATCTCTAAGAAGGATAAAAAGTTCCAATTTCCATATAAGTAGTTTCTATTTAAAGCGACAACATCTAAAGTTCTGTTTCATTTGTCTATGTTCGTTTTTTATTTCTTCATTCATTTAGAGAAAAATAATAAAGAAGGAAATAAATAAATAAATAAAAACTTGGTTTATGATATGTTTGGATGTTCATACGTCTAATTTTGAAATTATGGAACCCTATTCCAGGTATTTGGGATATATTTTAACATGTTTCTAGTGGTAGTATTAGTGGGCATAGGTTATTGGTATATACTTTTTATTTGTAGGTGTAGATAGAAGTAGCGATTCCCATGCTTTAGTGCTTTATGTGGATCACATAGGGGAAAGGAAAATAAGGAATACAAGAGAATGAAAAAAGGAATGGAGAAATGGAAGATTTATTATTTGAGTTCATTGTTGAGGGAAAATAGGGAGAAAAACTTCAAAGAGAAAATATGATGTTCACTTTTCAGTATTATTAAAGTTAGAACTTATGATATTGATGAGTTTTTGTAACTCATCCTACTATATGGAATTGGTTTAAAGGGTAATCAAAACACAATATTGGGTTATGTAGGTGTTTTATTAGATTATTAACTTACCACATCATGCAGGAGTTGTTGGACTTTGAAATGCGAATAATGATATCCCATTCAAGCTTTTAGATGTTATTCAAGTCCAGCCTTCAAAATAGATCTTTCAGTTGTAGCCTTTGTTGGTTCTCTGGTCTGGGGTGCTTGCGTAATTGCCTTTGTATGTACCCTTAAGTAGAGATTATTCATTTGACCATTAACAAGCACCCCCCTTTCTATGTTTTTATCACACAAAATGGTAAGATGAAGTCTAGAGGTTGGCCTTTACATTCTAAATTTCATTGCAGTTTTTATATTTTGTGCACAGGAAAGGATATTCTATCATAATGAATACATGGAAGAGATATGATCTTCTAAAGCAGTCCATCAAGCATTATTCATCATGTCCTCGACTTGAATCAGTACATATTGTGTGGAGTGAACCGGATCCTCCTTCAGATGTTCTTTTAAGTTTTCTGCACCGTGTGGTAAAGTCGAAGTCTAAAGATGGACGACAAGTCAAATTGAAGTTTGATATCAACAAGGAAGACAGTTTGAACAATCGATTTAAAGAAATTAAGGATTTGGAGACAGATGCTGTCTTTTCTATCGATGATGATGTCATATTTCCTTGCTCTTCTGTTGAATTTGCATTTGATGTTTGGCTAAGTGCACCTGATACAATGGTGGGATTTGTACCTCGTGTCCATTGGGTGGATTCATTGGTATGGTTTAGCTACTTTTTCCCAATTGATTTTATTGAGTGGTTACCTCGTGCCATTGGGTGGACTCATTGGGATTATTTAGCTACTTTTTCCAAATTGATTTTCCATCACCCTGATAATTTAGGTCACATTATATTTCTTTTACGCCTATGCTTTTCGAGCTCAAACATGAGAGAAAGTGAATGGCTAATTGAGCATGGGGCAAGTGAATCCTTTTTGATTGAATTTTCATGCATTATGTCTTGTTATTTGTTTGCACTGTAATATTTGGAGTTTAATTGCCTTGATTACTGCTACTATTTACCTTTCAAGATTTAGTTTGCAAGACACAGAAAGCACACTTTGTGGAACATGCAGAGTGAAGATCCATATCATATTTGACATTACCAACTTCCACCAAAACAACAAAAATATCACATTTTGTACATCTTATTTGTAATTTACTTTCTAAGCACGACCGCATCATAAACTATGGCCCTTTATTTTGTTCCTGGTCATGATCTAATTTTACAGGGAGAAAAAAACTGAAGTTACTGAACCTCTGTCGTAAAAGAACAAGCTTCATCTCTTAATCTTAAATCTGTCCTTCAAGAAGCTGCTTGTCTTGGTTGCTGCATCTATATTCTTGATGTGACCTTTAATGATTAATTTAATGTTTGATCCATAATTCTGCAATCCTTCAGTTTCCTTTACTATTTTTCCCAAATTTAGTCCAGTGACATGAATAATATCAAAAAACTTCTGTAAGGCTAATCTCTCAAAATTTTCAATGTATTTGCAGAAAGGTGAAGGCAACAAATTTGTTTATGGTGGATGGTGGTCGGTGTGGTGGACCGGTACATATAGCATGGTGCTGTCCAAGGCAGCATTCTTTCACAAAAAGTATTTCACTCTCTACACAAATGAGATGCCAACATCAATTAGAGAATATGTAACAAAAAACAGGTTTTACTCTGGACTAACTGAACAACCGCTACCTCCCTTTTTACCGGACCTCAGTATTCCAACTTTTTTGTTATGTGCTCAGTAATAATTCAATTAATTTATCAGGAATTGTGAAGATATTGCAATGTCTTTCCTTGTTGCAAATGCAACTGGTGCACCTCCCATATGGGTTAAAGGTAAATTGATTCAAGGGACTGAGTACTTTTCCTCCTCCCATCCCCTATATTCTGAGGAATAAACTTACGAATTTAATCAATGACATGTCTCGTTACAATTGTATAGGAGTTGCAGAAATTTTTGTTTTCTCCTTTTAGCTGCATAATTTTGAAGTTCCTTCACTTCACTAGCTCAATGTGTATGATGCCATTGTATTTGATAGTTTTCCCATTTAAGGAAGCATCAACTTCCTGATATTTGTAAGATTGCTTTGTGGTGTTGATATGCTTGATTTCATGTTGTCTATTCATAATCATATACATTGAAAATTGCCCTCCTTTGTCTCAAACCTCCATTGTCATATATGCCACCCTTACATCAATACATGGATGTGTAAACTTAGTCCATTCTGTCATTGTTACAGGCAAAATATTTGAGATTGGATCAACTGGAATCAGCAGTTTGGGAGGTCACAGTGAAAGAAGAACAGAGTGCGTCAACAGATTCGCTGCGACGTTTGGGCGGATGCCCTTGGTATCGACATCTGTGAAGGCAGTTGATAGCCGCAATAGCTGGATTTGGTGACCCTGGATTTTGATTTTCTTTACAGGATTGAGTTACTCGATTCACATTAGTTCCACAGCTGTATAATATTGAATCTCACACCTAATTCATGCATTTGGCAGGATAGCTAATGTAGCAAGTTCCTTTGATTGACTTCTTGTACTATTAATACAAGGCTGCTTCCTAGGGTGTTTGTTTTTTTCTTCAAAATATGAACAATTTTGATTGTAGAATTGTCACATTACACCCATAGTTGAGAAACTTTTTTTTTTTGAAATCCCTTAGTTGAGGAACTTGATGTATGGTGCTGTCTTTCTTTTTTCAGGTTGGGGCTTGTCTGGGTGCGGCGAACAATTTTTTTTAAAATTTTAACAAATCGTAAAGTAGCCCAAACCTGAACGTTATGGTGTTTGAAGAATTAAAAATGGAATTCGTAGTGGAACCACTAGTGACAAATTCTTGGCTCCAAAAAATGGTATGAACTTTAGCACCATTATTACAAATTGCAGAAACAGTATTCGCCAAAGTAAAAGAAATGATGTACAAATGTTGAGTGTGCTTATGTTGTGTAGTAATGTGATTTAGTGAGTCCTATATCAATTTCAGCTAATATTGTTGAAAATGGTTTTAAAATGTGTTGCTAGTACTTTTCTTTATCATATGACATTATATAGCAACATAAATATGTAGTTCTGTTAAAACAAGCCCTGTCAGTTCAAATTCCTCAAAAACAAGAAATTGTCTGAATGTTTTCATTGATTGGGTAAAAAAACTTGTGTTGATATTATAACAACTTTAAGCTGAGTTTTGTGATGGAGACATTACATCACTCTCTGAACAGGTTGTACAAGCAAATACAAATCATGTTGGATGTGTCAAGTTTCAAGAATAGAGTTTAAAACTCATTCTTCAACAACTTAACATTGGTTAAATATCATTTATGGGTAGACACATCTTGATATAAACACAAAAGTAATAGCCCCATGAATTACATACAGCAATGGCCTAAAGAAAACTAACTGGAGTAACAGCTATGTGGGAAAAGTACCAAAAGATGCATCACTTATTTATGATGGATATGGACAATTTTATAGTTGTAAGTTATCAAAATCTTCAATAGGAAAGCTACTGCTGCTATCTTGTCCACCTGTGCTCCAAAGAAAACTGGCGTATTTTGATGAACAATAAGTGTTGTCAGCATCTGCTTCCAATGCTTGAAGATATCTCAGTTCTGCTGCCCAATTATCCTTTCTTACTAACCATAAGAAATCAGCATATCGGCTGAATGCCTCGGCCTCGGGTGACTCCACCAAAACGGAACGCCTATAGTACTCTTCTGCCCTGCAAAACCGTATTGAATGCATGAAAAGAGTGCAATATCATTTAAGAAGTGTAGCAATACCTTATCAGAAAATTGCTTTATGTGAGAACTTACCTATCAAGGTCATGGACAACAAGGTAGAGGAAGTGTGCATAGTTAGAGAGAAGAAGGGAATTGTAAGGCATTCGGCGCAAATGCTTCTTGTAATAAAGCTCAGTTTTGACATACTCCTCGTATGTATCCCCTTCAAGCTTCACAGACAGTGGTGCTACAAACCCTTTCATTGTCTCATACTCCAAAACCTCATTCCCTATTTCTTTTTGCAACATCATTGAAGCTTCTTCCACAATTGAATTCCACAACACTTCCTCCTCTTGTGTCAACTCCTTCTTTATATCCTCCTCTTCAGAATGTTGCTGTTTACTCTTCTTGTCATTCAAGGGTAGAGTCTTTGTGACCATGGATGAAGGAGTGACTGCCATAACAGTGTTGCTACTCATAGAGAACACAGAGAAGTTAGCTAATAGAACCATCAAATAGACCATAAGAGTTGGTGTTTTGCTGAAAATTTTCTGGAACAGCCACACAAATGAAGCATCCATTTCACTCTGCAGCTTTGCCATGACACCTTGCAAGTCTTCCCTGCAAAGACTCTCCCTTGTTTTGAAGGCATGATGTTGAAGCTCATGGATGGTAAACAACATTGAAGAGAAGGCTTTATTCACAGAACAATAAGTACTCAAATCACTTGCTTCCTTAAGACCCTTTTGCAATTGTAGCTTCTTCTTGATCATCCTAATGGACAAAGGAATCTCCATGGTGTTCACTTTCCTTTCAAAGCTGAGTCTCAAAATTTCATCTCTTTCTGGCCAGCTTGGTGCCTCGGGCTTGATACCAAGAATAGAAGGTTCCAAAAGCTCAGGCTTAACTCTCCAAAATTGAGAGGAACCATTTTTGAGTTCTGAGCTTTGCATATTCTCAGAGTCAGTATAAGCAATCTCCTTGCTATTATCATCGTTGAAACGGGCACAATGGGCACGTTTTACTCTTTGCAGCCTCAACTTCTTGAAGTCAGAGAAGGCAGAATTACAAGGCCTTAGTGGAAAAGAAGGAACATCATCACGTGGAGAAAAATGGGTTCTGAGGTGCCAACACTTGAAATTGGTAGAGACCCTTGAGGCCATTTTGGATCACCAAGTTCTTGGAGTGATCACAGAAAAAAATTAATAACACTTCAAAAATATATCAGCTAAGAGGCCCCCAAATATATAGTAATCAAAGTCATGGTACAAAGTTTACTTTTTTCTGGTATCAAATAATCTAATCACAAATCAGATCACTGCAGTGTTGATTAATAGAAAATGGGTAATAGAAAAAGCAATCCTTTTGTGGTAAAAATATGTGTCAAAATCAGAAATTTAAAAGGGGTGTGGCTGGAATCGGATACAGAACAAAAATGGCATGAATTTTAGGATGAGGACATGTGGAGTTACAGTTCAGAATGAAAAAACAAAGAAAGATGCAGATTCATCATAAAATTCAGTGTAGTATAATAAAGAGAAAACGAGGATGTTTATGTTTAGGGTTGATAATCAGTACATGGTTTTAGGATGAGTATAAGAGAGCAGTGGATAACACGTGGGGCCTGATGAAAGTGGCAGTTGGAAAAAGACATAAAGTTCTAAGATATTTTTTTAATGTCGATTAATTAAAAACAAAAGTTCTGAAGATATTTTTTTATGTCAATTAAAAACAAAAGTTCTGAAGATATTTTATTAGCTTTTCAATGGAATTCATGGTGATTGGTGGATGATGCCCTTTTTCCTTGGATGAATGGCTTGTGATCATGCATGCACTGGGAGTCATATGAATCAGTTCTCACTACAAACGTAAGTGTCATGATGAATCGCATTTATCCGAAATATTATTAAATTTCAAGTCACTTTTTCTTTATATATCTTTGAAATAAAATTAATTAATTTTTGAAAAGATAACCATAATAATGAGATTTATCCGTAATTAAGTAATGATTGGACATTATTTCATCTTGTCTAGAACTTTGTTAACCAGATAAGTTTATAAAGATACATTTACATGTTTGGATAATATTTGTTGTTTAATAGCATACACTGAAATTGAAATTAAGACAAGTTTAGTAGATGATCCTTTGTTTGGAAAATAGAGAAAAAATACATGTGGCTATACTAAGAACATGAACAGGATGATTTACCATCATTCACCCAAATACGATGACAACACTACAATTGTACTGTAATAGATTTGATTACAAATTTTATAACTTAATGAAGCTTCTCTGGACTCTACATATTTTTCAATATAATCTCTTTAAGCTTTTGATCAAAATATTATTTTCAATCTGACATTGGGTCTACTTCCATCTCCAATATTGGTAGCACATTCTAACTTAAATCCTAAGACATCTTCGCCATCTCCACAAACTCCTTAATGAAATACCATTGTGCTTCTTCAATTTCAAGAACTCGTATGGGATATCCTTAATCTCCATTAGGAGCTTCAAAATTATGTGCATAACAATTCATCACAACCTTCTCGAATTTTCTACAACTGATCAAATCAACGATTCTGTCCGGGAAGGCACACAAGGTTGTGACCAAGAGTACAATTCTCGTGGTTTTGTATGTGATCCTACAACATAACTCCTATTGCGTATGCCACACTAGATTTATGGAAGGAGTCGAATCAAAAGATGGACCTCTAGATGAGGTTCACTTTTCACAAGGCGAGTGTGTCGACACACATACTCATCTTGTGTTCAATGGAGAAAAGGAACGATAACCCACACAATGCCAAATGTCTCAAGGGTTGTACCTTGTTTTTGCAAACCTGAGATGTGGCGACTGGCGAGAGACTCGAGAGATCAGCTCCACTCTTAACAATTAGTGTAGAGTCTGGGGTCAATTAAAATGGTCGAGAAGAATGTGATTTCAAAAAGAACAAAATCTTAAACAAACTGGGTTACATACCCTGATACACAGGCGGGTCTAATCCAATTTATGATACGTCAAATTCTTTAAATGCTGAGCATATGTATTAAAACTGTGACTAAAAAACATACTAGCATGTGAGCACACAAAAAATGCATGTTCATCAACTCAGAGAGGCATTAAACTTCAAGAGCAAGGACGAAGAACAAAGAGGGAGTGCAGTAACAATGAAATATAGGAGGATAAATGCCCAAGTAAGTCTGATAGGTTATTAGTACATCAATGAGTTTGAGACGCATAGAAAACCAGCATAATGGTAGATCGAAACCATTTTGGGGCCAGTCCAGTTTTGATAACAAAGCTAGAGAGTATATGTAACTAAAAAATGTGCAAACTCTAATAGACAATTTGAGAAACGTTGATATAAAAACTCGGGGAAAATTGTGAAGCCCAATTCTTTTTTACAGCGGAGTAGAGTTGGGACTGAAAAGGGGGCTCTGATGCTACGATTGACAGTAGAAGCCTTTTAAGCACCAACAACATTCATCGGGCACAAACAAGCTACGAGAGGATAATTATAGCTATTTATTCCAAATAATAAAATAAGTCATAAGCAAAAAATGTGTTGATAGCACAAACAGCTAAATAACATCTATAATGAGGAACGACAGAGTTTATGAAATTCTAACAAAATCCCAACATCAAAATGCATTTAAAAGCAAACAACAATCTATTCATCAAAAAGACCAAAACCGATATCATCATCTGATTCCTCAGCTGGCTCTTCCTCCTTCTCGGGCTTGGCAGCAGCTGCAGCTGGAGCAGCACCGGAACCAGCAGCAGGTGCAGCAACAGCAGCTAGAGCAGCAAATTTGCTTGGATCCTGTAAACATAATTGTCAATTAAAAACAAAAGTTCTGAAGATATTTTATTAGCTTTTCAATGGAATTCATGGTGATTGGTGGATGATGCCCTTTTTCCTTGGATGAATGGCTTGTGATCATGCATGCACTGGGAGTCATATGAATCAGTTCTCACTACAAACGTAAGTGTCATGATGAATCGCATTTATCCGAAATATTATTAAATTTCAAGTCACTTTTTCTTTATATATCTTTGAAATAAAATTAATTAATTTTTGAAAAGATAACCATAATAATGAGATTTATCCGTAATTAAGTAATGATTGGACATTATTTCATCTTGTCTAGAACTTTGTTAACCAGATAAGTTTATAAAGATACATTTACATGTTTGGATAATATTTGTTGTTTAATAGCATACACTGAAATTGAAATTAAGACAAGTTTAGTAGATGATCCTTTGTTTGGAAAATAGAGAAAAAATACATGTGGCTATACTAAGAACATGAACAGGATGATTTACCATCATTCACCCAAATACGATGACAACACTACAATTGTACTGTAATAGATTTGATTACAAATTTTATAACTTAATGAAGCTTCTCTGGACTCTACATATTTTTCAATATAATCTCTTTAAGCTTTTGATCAAAATATTATTTTCAATCTGACATTGGGTCTACTTCCATCTCCAATATTGGTAGCACATTCTAACTTAAATCCTAAGACATCTTCGCCATCTCCACAAACTCCTTAATGAAATACCATTGTGCTTCTTCAATTTCAAGAACTCGTATGGGATATCCTTAATCTCCATTAGGAGCTTCAAAATTATGTGCATAACAATTCATCACAACCTTCTCGAATTTTCTACAACTGATCAAATCAACGATTCTGTCCGGGAAGGCACACAAGGTTGTGACCAAGAGTACAATTCTCGTGGTTTTGTATGTGATCCTACAACATAACTCCTATTGCGTATGCCACACTAGATTTATGGAAGGAGTCGAATCAAAAGATGGACCTCTAGATGAGGTTCACTTTTCACAAGGCGAGTGTGTCGACACACATACTCATCTTGTGTTCAATGGAGAAAAGGAACGATAACCCACACAATGCCAAATGTCTCAAGGGTTGTACCTTGTTTTTGCAAACCTGAGATGTGGCGACTGGCGAGAGACTCGAGAGATCAGCTCCACTCTTAACAATTAGTGTAGAGTCTGGGGTCAATTAAAATGGTCGAGAAGAATGTGATTTCAAAAAGAACAAAATCTTAAACAAACTGGGTTACATACCCTGATACACAGGCGGGTCTAATCCAATTTATGATACGTCAAATTCTTTAAATGCTGAGCATATGTATTAAAACTGTGACTAAAAAACATACTAGCATGTGAGCACACAAAAAATGCATGTTCATCAACTCAGAGAGGCATTAAACTTCAAGAGCAAGGACGAAGAACAAAGAGGGAGTGCAGTAACAATGAAATATAGGAGGATAAATGCCCAAGTAAGTCTGATAGGTTATTAGTACATCAATGAGTTTGAGACGCATAGAAAACCAGCATAATGGTAGATCGAAACCATTTTGGGGCCAGTCCAGTTTTGATAACAAAGCTAGAGAGTATATGTAACTAAAAAATGTGCAAACTCTAATAGACAATTTGAGAAACGTTGATATAAAAACTCGGGGAAAATTGTGAAGCCCAATTCTTTTTTACAGCGGAGTAGAGTTGGGACTGAAAAGGGGGCTCTGATGCTACGATTGACAGTAGAAGCCTTTTAAGCACCAACAACATTCATCGGGCACAAACAAGCTACGAGAGGATAATTATAGCTATTTATTCCAAATAATAAAATAAGTCATAAGCAAAAAATGTGTTGATAGCACAAACAGCTAAATAACATCTATAATGAGGAACGACAGAGTTTATGAAATTCTAACAAAATCCCAACATCAAAATGCATTTAAAAGCAAACAACAATCTATTCATCAAAAAGACCAAAACCGATATCATCATCTGATTCCTCAGCTGGCTCTTCCTCCTTCTCGGGCTTGGCAGCAGCTGCAGCTGGAGCAGCACCGGAACCAGCAGCAGGTGCAGCAACAGCAGCTAGAGCAGCAAATTTGCTTGGATCCTGTAAACATAATAGTTCCACATATAAGAAAGAATAATACTTTCAACTATTTGGGAGTCAGATAATCAAAAATGTAGAAGACAATACCTTCAGGTACTCCTTAACTTCATCTGCCTGGGGGTAAGAATATTCAGTTGCAACTGCAACAGCCAGAACATTCTTATAGGCATTGACAAACGCGTGTGGAGCAGCAGCAAGAGTAGGATATGAAATGGCCAGAGATAGAGAAGTAACTTGGGAGACACCAATAGCAAACTTCTCAAGGAGATCATCTTCAGTGAGATCAAGAACCTCCGGCTTGAACACAGAGCCGTTATCATAAACAGAAAGGACCACAAGCCCATATGAGAAGGGCCTTATGCCAAGCTTGGCAAGCAATGCAGCTTCAGAAGAACCAACCTTGTCTCCCTTCTTAATAAGTTCCACAGGTGTAATAATTTCAACAGTACCCTTGTTAATCTTTGTGGGAATGTTGAGCACCTAAAATGCAGAAATTTAATGTAAACATAATATCCAACACAGTAAGAACTAAGAAATTTTCAACCTGCATATAAAAAGGAATGCAAACCTGGAAAAAAGAGGTCTGAGATGGATCGAGCCCGGTGTTGCCTGGAGGGACAACGACATCAATTGGAGCAACCAAACCAACACGAGCAGGAGCTCCAACCTGTTGATATTTGACCACGATTAACACATGTATACCATAATGTACAATAATGTTTGAAAACCCAATATGAGTCAATGAAAACATGATAAATAATAATATTAATCTAATTGTTCTGGTTTCCAATTATAAAGCTACAAGTATTCAAAATCGAAAATAGAATTAGGAGTATATCAAAAAGCATTCATAAACAATTCAATCATTTTGCAGTGTCGATAGTTCACATGAAACATTGCAACCACAAGACTGATTTAGGGGAAATTGAAAATAGAGCATAAAACATCAACTACATATTACATTAACTAGATACAAAATTGACAACAATCAAATCAACTTCAAACATGAAAATAGCAATTACACGGCATACAAACAAGACGAGATATGAAAAAACAGTGAAAAGGTAAATGTACCTTGTACTTAGCAACTTCCTCGCTAACCTCCTTCAAATCACCCTTAGTGAAAATCAACCCAACATTTCCCTAATCCAATTAACAAAACATTAGACACACGAATCTTGCACACAAGGTCAAAACAGTAATTAAAGAGAGAGACGAGAACTTACAACAAGAAGGGGAATAAGGTTAAGGAAAGCTTGGTTGCCAGTTTTCTCAGCATGGATCCTAACAGAACGCTTCATCATAGTGTTCTTTCCCATCAGAACCACCGAATCGCCACGTAGACCTTGACGAATATTCTGGAGCTGGGTGGATCCAACATTGTCAGCGTTCACAACTAGGATCTGAGTGTACTCATCAAGAAGCTCGCACAACTTGCCATCATAAGCGATTTTCTTCTCGGCTTTGGTAGCTTTTGGCGCCATTGATTGTGAATGGATTTTTGAATTTGTTTTTTTATAGGGAAACTAAAAGAGGAAGGAAAATCGAGGGCCAAGACGAAGCGAACAGCGTCAAGGCGGACAGCAAAACGGTGCCGTCTCTTTAACCTTCTCTTTCTGTTTAGAGTTAGGGTTTGTGGGAAGAGAGTGTAGGAAACGGTGGAGAAAGAAGAGAAATGAGTTGATATATTAGTGCAATTAGGGTTCTGTATAACCTAATGGGCCTGTCATTGTTAAACCAAGTCCAATAGGCTTCAGATAGCTAATGTATAGTTGTATATAGTTGGTTTGAGGTAGGAATGACAACGGGACGGGTCGGGGGCGGGTTTGCACATACCCGAACCCGATCCCAAACTCAATGGGGTTGAAAATAAAGTATTAAAGAAATGAAAAACAATGGGCAATGATGGAAAGTGAAATTAGAAATGAAAAACAATGGGCAAATGATGGAAATTTCAATTTTAAAGAGTTCGGGTTCTGTTCGGACGGGTACCCACGGTTCAGCTTTTATTGCCATCCCTAGTTTGAGGTTACAATTCAGTGGTGTAAGACATGCTAAATCTTCAAAATAATTAAAAGATTAAAGGTTCGAATTCTTGGGGTGACACTCATGTGTAATGTAAGGAAATACATTTGCTTATATAAAAAATAAAAAAACCTGATGGGATTTTATACTAGTAAATTAACATCTTTTTGTCTGGAAAAGAAATTTAATAGTTTTGTAAATTATATAAAAATAGTTGAAAAGTAACTAATTAGAGGAATATATTATGGAATTTAACAAACTTCTAGATATAGTGACTAATTGTTCACCCATATATACTTGGAGGTTAAAGCCCCATATGAATTGGTCAGACATCAGGTTTAAAAAGTAACATAAAAAAAAATGCTTCGCCATCTTTTTTCATAAAAAGCAGTAAGGAAATACGAAAATATATATTAACTCCCAAGTTCTAATTGAATTCTTTCAACTTGTAACACTATTTTATTCTATTATTGTCAAAGGAATTGTTGAAGATTAACAATTTCATGAAATGATGTTAAGGAAATATGTAGAATGCTGAATAGTTGGGAATGAAAATGAGTATGAGTACTATGAGACTATCTTCTGGCAGTAGGAGTATTTTCAGCAACAAAGAAAATTATCAGGAATTAATTATATCTAGGTAATCCAAATATTTAAATGAGTCATGTAGTGTAGTAAATGCAACAACAACCAAGTATTCTTCTTATACTCTTTCCTAAGCTTTCCCACCAGTTGCTTTTCACAGTTTCCGATCTTCCCCAACAAAAGTAATATTGAAATAGAACCTAAAGACATTTGCACAAATCTCTACCGAGTTATGAATAATTAAGAAAAAAGTAGTAATTGACATGATTCATTCATAGATGTTAAAACCGTACCGTACAATGGAAAATATATTTGCAGTAGTAAATCTATTAAGAATACCAGGTTGGAGTTTCAATTTTTTCGATGATGCAAAGTCTTTAAACTTCTATACAATCCACAATAGATTAATCTATGTTATGGACACTTGAATTGAACCAACGTAGAAGATAGGAGTATGTTCTCAAAAAGTGCATCTGCGGGATGTGGATGTGTTTATAAAGCATACAAACGCACGCAACTGTTTTCTAAAAGAATGGCACTTCCCAACAGAAATAATTTGACTTATTCTTTTTACCTCAACCGCTTTCTAAAATTATTGCTGATGGAAGTTCTTAAAATATATATTTATATGAGTTCACTAACTATTGCCCTAATATATATCTAGATAAAATTTATTAAAAAAACATGTGGCTAATTTCCTTTTTCAATGAGAATGTGCTTGTACTAACATGTGAAATCCTTAACACATGTGTTTTTTGGTTTTCGCGGTTATTCTTTCACACTTGAGTCAATTTTGTCTGAACTGAAATATCTACAAATTATATGAGGTTAACACTCTTAACGGCTATTTTTTTCATTCATAATATTCGAATTCCAATATTATGTTTAAGAGAATTAAACATATACCAACGGACAATCCTCACTATTAACACATGTGTTGTGTTGGTCACACTTAAAATAAAAAAATAAAAAACTGGAAGCAAAACCAGGACACCCGGTTTGTTTTGCATGGATCTGAAATCTAATAACCCAAAAGTGTGAAAATCTGTCCCTTCCAATGGCTTCCACTTACAGAGACCGCACCTCGGAGTTTCATTCATTGTCTCTGACTCTTAAGAAAATTGTTGGATCTACTCCCACACCCTCTAACCAAAATGCTCCTTCCATATCCCTTTATCAACAATCCGATTTCAACCGAAAAGCTTCCCGAATCGGTGTTGGTATTTACGATACCTCCCAGAAAATCGCAAGGCTCGCTCAACGTAAGTAATAATAATAATAATACCACCCCATCTTTCCCTTTTCTCTTTTGTTTGATTAATAATGTAAAAATTGTCTCTTTTTAATTCGTGTGTGTTAATCAGTGGCGAAGAAATCATCCATGTTCAATGACCCCATAATGGAAATTCAGGAATTGACAATTCTGATTAAGAATGACATCACCGCGTTGGACTCGGCTCTTAAGGATTTGCAAAACATTCAGAATATGGAGATAGTTGATGGGAATTTCTCTCAGGATAGGATTGTTCATTCTAATGCTGTTTGTGATGACTTGAAGGCCAAACTCATGGGTGCTACCAAACAACTTCAAGATGTTTTAACTACTAGGACAGAGGTTAATGAAATAAAAACTTTTTTGTGTGTGTTTGTCACTTTGTCTATTGTAGCATAGATAAGAATATTACATTGGAAATATAGGATTACAGATAAACTCGTTAGAGAGAAAACTAGGTAACACTTATTATCAGAAAAGGTAGTAGAATCTTGCCTTGCCTTACGTGGTTTGCCTTAAGGAGAGTGGATTAGATGGAGCGTAACCTGACTGCAAGTGGTAGAATGAGACCCAAAAATAATTAGGCCAAAATATTAGTAATAAATACAGGTTGTTTATAGACATCATCTACAATATAACATTATGGCTTCTTTTGATTTATGTAGCCGAATCCACTTAGTGGGAAAAGGTTTGGTTGTTGTTGTTGTTCAGCACATGCCTGATCCAGGTTGTTGATTAATCTTTGTAGCTGACTCCACATAGTGGAAAACACATTTATTGTTGTTGTTATGCCATGTTACTGGCTATTTTTCTCCTGGCTTATTGATGTCCTTAATTTTGTGCATATTCCTCCAGAATATCAAGGCTCATGAGAACAGGAGGCAGATATTTTCCAAGAATGCGGCGCCGAGGGATAACCCTTTTCAGCATCAACCAAAGCCAGTCACTGAGCCACCCCCTTGGTCAAATTCATCAAATGCTTCTGAGAGTTTACAACAAGCATCAACGTGAGTGGTTTCTATCAAATTATAGGCTAAAAGTTGTTATTATGCCATGATATGAATGTACCTTATCAATCCTTACGTCCATAATTTAAAATTAGGGAGTCTGGCACAATATGCAAAATGAAAAATTCGGCTGCTGTGGTGGGTAGTTTCTACTATTCTCCATGAAATGTTGGAGTTAGCTGTTGGTGTAACCCATTTCCAAAAATTAAATCTTTGACTTTGATACTTTATTTACTAGATAAGAAGTATACAGAGTGGTAGTAATCTAAGAGAAGCAGAACACATATTTCATATATTGATAGGTGATCCTAGTTCGTCTTGCTGAAGAAATTGAATCTCATACTTGATAGACTCTTAAGTAATGCAAGGGTAGGCCCAGGTTTGTCCGAATAGAATATCTAAGTTTGATATTTTTGTGATGGCCTTCACAGCCTTTTGCTGAATTCTCTTTCAGATGTTTATTTTTTGTCAGATATAAAAATAATTCAGGAGCCTTCACCTAATAGCTTAAGTTTTTTAGAGTTAGTTCTTGACACGGTATTAGAGCCTTGATAAACAAGTAATTAGGAGTTTGATCTGCCACCCCATTCTTATTAATAAGAGGTGGAATTTCAGCACACGCTAGGTGGGTCTGTACGCTGTTGGCACTTCAACCCCACATGCTCTTTATGATGGGGTGTGCTGGGTATAAAAACACATCAATGACTTTTCACCCAACAACTTAAGCTTTTGGGAGGCTCGGTTCTTGACTGTTTTTAATCTGATGCATCTACAAATATCAACAAAACCAGGTGGGGAATGGTTAAAATCTATGTACTATGTAGTTATTTTCTATCTCCCAATATTATTCTACCACTTATAAATTTAATGCCTTCTCTGGAATGTGACTACGATGAGTTTTGGCATTGTAGGTGAGTCTGGGAAGTCACTTAAAGTGGGAACCTACAAGGAACATATGATACTTTTAATATTTAAAAGTTGTGATGCACTTTGGTTGTATAATTTATCGTGTTTTTAAAATAAAACTTCCCTCTTTCAAAAGTCCATGGCTCTTCATGTTTTTTAGAAAGATAATTATTTCTTAAGACCGTCTCATTATATGTATTTATAACTAACTAATAATATATTCATGTGTATCTTTTATTTTATTTTAATTTGAAGTTAAAATGGTTGGCCTCTAAAAGTTTAATTGTCGGAAAATGATTCATTTATAGCTATATCTCTCCTGCAGGTTACCATCAAATGGAGTTCCAGCCAGTAATCAACTAAGGTATGTTGATTGATTGTCCCTTTTTCATTTCTATGTTACATGTCTATATACAAGTTTAGAAAACCTAATCATCACCTTCATCCAGCACTTTATGTAAAAACAGGTGGTGTTCATTTGAATATCATGGATCATAAAATTCGGGTTGCATTTAAGGTTAAATTCTTGCATGTTGCTTTCTTGCTATTTGCGATGATGAGCGCAAGGCATCTGCTAAGATTTGATTATGTCCGTTGATATATTTTTTGAAGAACAATGGAATGTCTATAAAGTTTATCGAGCCTTTTAGTAGTTAGAATTTTAACCTGATAATGTGGGTAGGAAATCAGCTGGGCTCTATGTTGAGATAACCGCCTCGGTTTCTTACATTGTCGAGGCTCTGTCTAACAGGGTCATGGACTTTTTTTCTCTGTTTAAATTTATATGAACTTCTCTCATTGTGTGCATGGCTGATCTTGTCTGTGTGTTGCATGATGCATGACTGAATAGAATTTTCTGCCCGATAAGAATATTAGTTTGATGCAGTAGTTTTTCTATTTAATTTGATATGGTTTTAATTCCCAGTATTCAAATATGAACTGGATAAAGAACATGCATTAAAAATGTGTGGGTGTTTATTGTCCGTTGAATCCTCAACTAATTTGGGTGATGTTGCATTGACAAGTTTATTAGTTGTTAGAGAAGTGAGCTAAGGCACTTTAGATGGTCTTCAAATATTATGTATGTCTTTTGAATTGTTTTCCAGTACCGAACACAAGAGTTTTACATCTTACTTTGTCCAATTTTAAGTTGGATAGATACCTTGCTATTTTCCAGTTGTGGTAATTACAGAGCAATTTGCTTGCCAGAATTCCACTATAGTTTTTATAAGAAACTGGAAAAGCATCTACGTGAAAGATTTTAACATCTTAATGTTTACATTTCTGCCATTTACAATTTGCATTCCATAATTGAATCGGCAATTATCAGAATGTCACAGAATATATGTTTAATATGGTCAACGGTCATTGAATTTTGGATCTTGTTACAACTCAATTAAATGCCTAATACTGAAGCAAGCTTAAGAATGATCTGGTAAAAGTTATCCTTAGGTTCTTGACATGCGTTGGTTTTGGATATGAATTGCTTAAATTTTCTAGGTATCCATATTTTCTAACTTACTTCACAACTTGTTGTAAATTTGCTGATTCAGACGAAGGTTAGCTGTGGACAACACTCCATCCCAGCAAATGGAAATGTCTATGGTGCAGCAGGTTGTTCCTCAGCACGAAAACCATGCTCAAAGTCGGGCAAGTGCTCTACACAACGTGGAATCTACTATCACGGAACTTAGTGGGATTTTCACGAATTTGGCTACAATGGTTGCTCATCAAGGGGAACTAGCTATCAGGTTTATCTCTCTCTTTACTTGAATATTTAATATTTGATACTCCTAGTTCGCCTTAATTTAGTTGAGATCTTCTTGTATGTCAAAAAATTCAAATCATAAACTATTAGTTTGTGAAGCTATAGCGGTTCAAATTTCTAGCAATTAGGATTAAATCTGCCTAATTGACATGGGCAGGATTGATGACAACATGGATGAATCATTGGCAAATGTTGAAGGAGCTCATAGTTCTTTATTGAGGCATCTCAACCAAATATCATCAAATCGGTGGCTTCTAATCAAGATATTTGCCGTTCTGATTCTTTTTCTGATGATCTTCTTATTCTTCGTGGCCTAATATGCTTGCATATGCCGATCCCGGAAGTCATACTTCATGGCTCACTTGGATTTGTCTTCCTCCTTCTATGGAGGCAAAAAAATTATACATGTGTAAGATGTAAACTTTTTCATATTCCCATATTATGCTGTTTGGGAATCATTATTAGGTGTTTTTAAAATCTTGGGTGGCATATAAGCCCTACAACTTTTAGAATTATACGAGTGCTTGGTAAATTGATATAAAATCACAATATTCTTTTAGACGGTGATGGAGATTTTATTTTGGGAATGAAATTTTATAAGATGCAAAAAGGGAGAAAGAAGAGGACAATGGTTCTAATTGTAAAGCATGTATTGCCACATGCCTGCATGTTACCTAGAAAATGTGGTATGATAAAGTCTTTTGTTTCAATTGTGCATAATGTAAGAAGCTTTTGGATATCGTATAGCAAAATTGATTTATTTCTTTGAACTTTAATGTGTGAGATGATTATTGAATGATTCTATATTCAAGATCTTCGATGTCTTATGGTTTTGTCTATCTTATTATTTGTGATGCGTGCAATGAAGTCTGTGTTTGCATATGTTAAATTCTATGTGGTTTCTTCCCCCCTCCTCCTTTTTTGTTGCATATCTATATACCCTCACATATAATGTCATGATTGTGTATAAATCTTGATATTTACAGTGCATAGATATTTATATTTAAGATTTATACACAGTCAGTACATCATTCACCATTTTGTATTATTTTTTTCTAAAGAGTTAATAATAATAAAATATATATTTAAATAATACAGTAAAAGTGTATAATCCTAATTTAATTTGTATTAAAGTATTGTTTATTCATTAATACATATTAGTAATGATAATAAATAATAGATGTGTTTTTAGTATAAAGATTTATATACAATAAGTATATCATTTATCACTTAATTATATTATTTTTTTAAAAATCAATGATTATTAGATATGAATAGTATATAATACACTTTTAGTATATAAAATTTTTACACTCTTAATACACATGCTATTAATATTGCCTTGTCCAACGAAAAATATATTTACATATCTTACATACATATGTGATTAATGTTGAAATCTAGATTAAAAAATGGTGTGCATAGCATAGATAAATATTTAAAAGGCTCAAAAGCCAAATAGAGAAAACAAGGGAAATTTTATCCAAATAATGTAATTTGTAAACTAATTACTCAATGAGATAAAATTATCAACAAAGACCATTGGACCCGTGTATTTTACACTTGAAGTCATTACAATCTTATTTGAAAAAAGTACGGTAAAATGAAGTATTTTGGATATAAGAAATACGGTTATGGTACAATATTAGTTGGAAAGAAAAGTGTCAAGCAGTAAAAGTCCTATAGCAAATTAACAATATATATACTATAGCCAAAATTTGAAATAACTTCTCTCGTGGTATAATTTTCATTTCCTATTTTGCCCTTCACATTATTTAATTTTTACAAAAAAAATTATATAATCCTAAGCAACCACCACTAATACATTAATTAACCACATATCTTATCTTAAATTAAACATTATCATAAACATAAAAAATATAATATAAAGTACACCAAACACAATAAATACATTTTAATTAAAAAAAAATGAAATATATAAAAATTAAATATATACTATCACACAATATTCACTGGCAGACACTTCTGTACACACTAGTAATAATATAAGTATAAAACATTCATAGCGGGAGAGACTCAAGTGCTTGGTCTCAATAGGGTTATAATAGCCATCATTCTTGATTTTACACATTGTAAGCTAGTCATATATGAATCACACAAAATCCATCCATCATACATACAAAAAAATTAAAGATTAAGCACTCAAAAAAAATTAAACAAACACAAATAGTAAAAATCATGTTTTCGAAACATGGTGTGTAAACAATGAAAAAAAAGTAAAGATTAAACGTACCAAGAATAAAAATGTAGTTTCTAAAATAGGTAACATAGATAATGAAAAAGATTAAAGTTTAATCATAGAAATGTAGTGAAAATCAATTTTTTGAGACATGCACCATAAACAATAAAAAAGATATAGATTAAACATACAAAGAATCAAATGAATGGAGTTTCTGAAACATGCAAATAAAAAATAAAAATATATTTACATATATTAAAGTGTAAATCTAGATTATCAAAAAGGTGTGGATATTTTCTAAATAAGGCCCTTTATAACCTAATTACTCAATGAGATAAACTCATCTATCAATTTTTGGATAATAAAAAAACTATTTATCAATTTCTAGAAGAAGGGTTGTTATGTGGTAGATCTAAGGTGTCATTACAACATCCAATGATAAACCTATCACTTGATATTAGGAATGATTATTTCCAATAATAACTTGTTAAGGATACATATCATCATGATACTTCTACCAACATATTTATAAATTTTTTTTTTATTAAATATTTTATATAAAGATTTTGTGTTTATACGGTTGAGAATACAGCGATGAAGTACATCATAATTATGTAAAGTTTTCAACAGCATAAAGATTTTGTGTTTCCTTACAACAATAAATACGGTTGAGAATACAGTTCAATATATATAAAACAGATATTAAATTTACCAAAATAATTATGTATCAGCGCTTGGTGCTATCGTAATCGACGATCTCGGAGTCGGTGACGGATCTGGAACTCTGAACGATGGATCGTCCAATAGAATTGATCCAATCTTCTTTCTCCTTCTCCGAATCAGCGATGAAGTACATCGTTTCGGACCTTGTCGAAAGTTCGAAAGCGTACGGCTTGTTTATGACGTCCTCCGCGCCCTTCGCCGTCAAGCACGACGCCACCGGGATGACGCCACGTGGTATGGAGGCGCGTGTGATGGTGGATTCTTTGAACCAGAAGAGCTTCCCTTGCTTCAAAATGAACCACCGTCGTCGCCACGTCTTGATGTACTCTCCTTGCTTCATAAGCCACCCGGTTCGCTCTGGGTTCGACCAGAACTCCACGCCGTCGTAGTCGTTCGTCTTCTCCTTCAAGCCCGTCGCTGCGCGCCACAGGCTCACCATCGGAGATGGATTCGGTTCGGTTCGCGCTCCGAAACGATAATAACAAGAATAATTTAATGTGAACTGAAATTACAACTCACGAGAACATTTAATTGAAGCCTCTCTTAACAAATTCCAGATTCTCTCACTCTGTCACACAACTCACCTTTTTTATTATTATTATTATAATTACACACTTTTTATAAATATCAGTTTTATATCATCTATTATTTAAATTTAATTATTATTAACAAAAATATATACATTATGTAATACAAATGATATATTGAATGTGTATAAATCATTATACTGAAAAATATAAATATTATACTTTTATATTATTAATTTATTACTACTGGGAAGGAAAAATTATACGACTACTTGGAAAACAGAAGAAAAAATCACAAACTTCCAAATAATCGTTCCATCATTCATAATCTATACGACAAGCCTTGGTTTGTTCAAAAAATAAAACCATCGCATCTGAGTGGATAAGAGTTGATTACTCTAAATTTTATGTGATAAGTTTAGGTTGATTATGTGAATCCCAGGTTGAGGCAACAAAAATAATGCGACATCATTACAAACCTTTCCTAAATCCAGTTTTCGTGTGAAATATCACGACCATGGAGCAAAAGAAAAAAACTGAAAATAAACATTTCAACATATAATCTAGCTAAAATCGCAAATACCTTCCATTACACAAGGTTACATCACTTCCAATAAACTTTACATCAATAGAATCATGGTAAGCTCCATATGCAAATAATCTGCTAAGGCTGAAAGCAGGATAAGAATGTTTGTGCTATTTAATTCCAAAGTTAGAGCTGTGAGATTGACCACCTCTCTCACTCACATTATCATCATCTATTTCACTGCTATCCAGACAAATACCCTTTTGGTTTACACTTACTTCAGAACTAGCATTACTGCTTGTGGCATGAGGAGAGTCTGAGACACTCACAGTTCGGCTATGCTGAGACCCTGACCGCACGCTATACATAGAAGATGCTGGAATGTTTGTCATTAATGGCCTTAAATTGCCTGGAACCCTTCGCCTTATATCCTGTTCAAAAGAGAGATGATGGTTATATATGAGAAACTGAGGTCTCCAAATTCAATCTTGAAGCATCATGTATCCAGGAAGGGAATGAATGATTATAGCATTTCATAAGTACTTATTATACAATAGGTGATTCATATGCAGTTGCATTACAATTATATACTCAAAGGTAAGTAGAAACACAGGAAAGGTGGAGAAGATGCATACCATATGCCTAATAGCCATATCCAATGATTTCTTCGAGAGTGTTCTTCCGAAACCAGAGCTTTCTGGAGAAGATGACTTTCCAGACAGATTACTGTGGGGAGAATTTTTGTCATCTAGTCTGGGTGGTGCTAGTTTCCGCATATTTATTACCCTCTCAACCATTTTGGTGCCGATCACAACAGGACTGACATTGTCATTTACTTTGGAGTACCCACGACTAACTGCTGGCATGGAGCTTCCGGTTGTATGAGAAATACCATTGGAGGACCGTCCTCTAGAAGGGGAGCATGATTGACGCTTTGGTCTGCCAGTAGAAGCAGGCTCAACAGATGAAGACCGAGAATTGGGTGCTCCTGGCCTTCCCCTAGTTGCTGAGAGCGGCCTATCTGGTAGTGTTGTCCTCAAATTGGGCGGAGCATCAAGTGAAAAGCCAGGCATCTCTGATGGCTTCCATGGTCTTGATCTCACTGTAGGTGATGTGCCATGTGATGGTTCCAGCTGCCTTGACGTAATGGGAGCTGGCTTAGAGATTGAAGAAGTCTTAACTGAAGGAGCAAATATGCTGGGTGCACTTGATGGTGTAGATGGTCGTCGAGTTGGGGTAGATGCCCTTGATGTGGGTCTGGATTGAGGTAAGGTAGGTCTGCCAGTTGGCATTGAAGATCTTGCAGTAGATCTTGACAAAGGCGTGGAGGATCGAGATGGAATTGTGGGTTTAGCAGCAGAGACTGTAGTCTTAGTAGCAGATACCATAGTCTTAGAAGCAGAAACTATGGGCTTAGTCGTGGAAACTGTGGTCTTTTTCATAGATACAATGGTCCTAGTTGAAGGTAAAGTTGCCCGAGAAGTAGGTGTTGAAGGTCTCACTGATTTTGAAGCTGTGCTCAAAGTAGAGCGTCCAGTAGTTGCAGGTCTTAATCCTGGATTCGCTGAAGATGGGGTCCTCCTATTTCCACTACTTGAAGAGCTCAACCCAGGGGAGGAAGCTAGTTGTTTAGATACAAAGTTGTTCCTTCCAGTGGGCTCTGACTGAGGATTTGCCAACTATAACCACAACGAAACAATTAAGAAAAGTGATTTTATGCTACTAGAATGAATTTTTTTTATAAATTCTATTATTATGTACATAGTACACAAACCTTGACACTAATAGCAAGGATCCTACTATTAACAAATAAATCAATTAAACCGTTCATGGCAAGATGGTAAAACATGCAATATAGTGTGAAGCTAATTTCATTTACTCCAAGGATGTTAGCTGCTTCAAATCAGGCATCAGTAAGTAAAGAAGTGCAATGATAAGTTAATAACGAACAATTTATTCTCGCTCGTTAAGAAAACCATTTATTTCTGTCAAGTTAATTTCATTGTGCATAAGGAATAATAATGATATGGTCACACAAAAGCTTTGCTCAAAACCATGAGCTTACAAGAAAAAATACAATTCCTATAGTGATTTCAAACCAAATGCAGAAGGCATACACCTTCAATAAAATTGCTTACTCTAGATTTTAATGCTGTGGGTCTTGCAGTTGGAGCACCAAGCTGACTCATAACAGTTTTTTGAGTTTCCATCTCCAGTGAAGGAAATAGAGGAGTCCCAGGAGGAGTAAGAAGCCTGAAAAGACAATAAGGATGCTAAGCACTGATCATTCTGCTTTACATCACTTAGAAACATTAAAAATGTCATGCAAGTTATACCCATAGTATGTGTTTGGTAAGACACTTGGGTAGCTTATAAGATAGTGAACTGACTTTTTTAAATATACCAAAAGTAAGCCACTAGAGCTGTTTCGTAAGGGAGATTTTTTCGAAAAAAAATTAGCAGCTTAAAAGCTCTCATTTGATAAGCTAGTAAAGATTGCTTATAAGCTATGGACTGCATAGTTTTCGTCTCGATTTTACCCCTAACACTTTCCAAAAACGATAACCTTTTACCATCCCATAATTAATACCTACTCAATTATTCCATTTTTTTACTTTTTTTTTGCGAAAAACACGTTACCTAATAGTAGTAATAACAGTAATAAAGTTATATGCACACACATGCGTGTCCAATTACATCATTTTCATGTATAGGCTAGCTGATCAACTAATTTTTACCACACACTTCCATTTTAATAAGTTAGCTTATCAACCTCCAACACCTAGCTTTCAGCTAGTTGTGCCAAATAGAACCATACCAGGTAGCTTACTACATTATCAAATAATGATAACCTATGTCTGGAAATTAGTGTTCAGTAATTTATTTCTATGTAGTCCACACACATATCTACATGAAACTTGTTAATGTCGAAAGGAAGGAATTTTCAAATGAGAATAATAATGAGTTTAAAAATAAAAGAGAACTTTATTAACATTTTCAATATCATGATGATCATATTAAAACCGGAGTTCTAAATGGATAGTTCTTGTCTCATAAATTATTTCCAATTTCAATGAATGCATTGAAGATAACTGAACATCATTTAACAACAAATAACTACAAATACTCCTTAACCCGCCTGTGTCAAATATCTCCCTAAAGGATGTGTAACATTTAGCCTGCGGACAAAACATGACAGAGCTGGTTATTCTGTTATCTTTGGTTCCACCATTTTAGTGGGTTTATAAAATACAATAAACACATGGAACAAAACCATGTTATGTTCCATACCGTCCTACCATGTGTACCAAATTCTAAGGGGAAATTTGTTAGTTGGTTTTTGGATGGGAATGGAGGGAAGGGAAAGCCTTCCCTCCAAAAGTCAACTCTCAAGTGCTCAATATATATGTGGTGTTACTATCAGCTGCAAGATGTTAAACATTTTCACATAAAAATATATTCTCTATGAACTACATTCTACAAAATCCATCATCGCAATGATTATAAGAAACACCAAGGCATGTATCATAAAGAAAACAATTGTTAAAGGGAAATATAAAAGGTACCAGGCACTAGCTGCACATACCAGTCATAGTCATTCTTATCATTTTCCGAATTGAGAAAATCATCAACACCAGTCTTACGCGTAGGACCTGCAACACAAAAGGTACCCTATGACAAAAGAGAAATCCACAAAAGCATTCACTTCAACCACTTGAAATTACAACATAAAACAAATTCTACATTAAAATTTAAACAAAAAATAGAATCATAAAAAGGGAAATGTATACCTAATGGAGCATCGAAATCCTGTGAGGCGCGAAGCAGGAGATCGTTCCCGTGGTCCTTCTCGCGGTTCCTCATTTCGAGGAACAAAGTGAGCTCATCGTCTTTATCCTTCATGAGAGAAGACCTCAGAACACCTAATTGCTGCTTCAACGCAGATTGCATTTGAGATTCCTGAGCCCTAAAACTACGATTCATTCCCAAGATCGAAACCCAAACCGAATGTGTAGAACAATAATAGTAACAATAACAAAGAAAAACTCGCAATCGAAGACCTAACTCAGTTTCATCGTTCCATCCACACCAAAAGTAAAATATAGATTGAAATAAAAGGCAATGGATGAAAAAACGAAATGGTAATTAGCTTAGCGAGAATGAGAAGGCATTGTGAGAGAAAGAAGCGAATAATAAGAAAGGAAGCATTGGGAAAGAGGTTGAATGTTCGAGAAGGTTCGATTGAAGGGTAAGGGATGTGTGAAATGGAAAGGTGAGTGAGACATGAGAGTGGAGAAGAAGAGAGGAGGGGCAAAAGTGGTAATTATGAAGATGTTTGAAGGAGGAAATGGAGAAAAAATAGATGCCCTGCACTTTGCTGCTATTTCTGTCGCTTTAAGCCTACGTTACATGGATGCTTCCCAATATAATCACTAGAAGAGACTCTCTCTCTTAATAATCTTATATGTGAAATATCAATTTTACCATATCAATATTCTCTTTGTTATTATCAATCACATACCCTCATCATTTTGTTACTAATCTTTTTGTTTTTGTTTTTGTATGATTACTTTTTTTCCAGTGTTCACCATGTTAAGGAATTAAAAGGTCCAACACTTATTAAAATAAAACATTGTAAATACAAGTTTAATTTTATAATATTTACATCTAAAATCCTATGTTAGATAGATGAGGAAGAATTGTTTTTGAACGTTCTCATGTCCACGCCTCTGTGGTGAAAGGGAGATTGAACATTGAGGTCTTTAATTCTTTATGAAATGAAAATTGATGGAAAGATAAATATAAAGAAAAAATGTTTTAACTTATAGTGTAAAGTCTCATTAGATTTTTAAGATCAATAATTCGATTTTTGATAGTGATATTTGTTGCGAGAAATAGTCATGAATTTTGAAAGTGACTAATTTCTTATAAAAAAAGTGAATAAATATCATTGGTAGTACTAAAAAGCATTTATATTTTAATTATTATTAATTTTAATAAAAACAAATACACATAAATAAGATGACATTATGCAGGACATCATTAATAAAAATTTAAAATTTATACTTGGAGTACATGTACAATTAGGGTAGACAAAGAAACAGTGAGATATATTGTGAGGGGTGCCGCATCGAGTAGGTTAATGTACTAGAAAAAATTCCCATAAAAAATTAGATATCACACATTGATGTCGTTGAAAAAGTACAAAATAGTGTATAGATGGCATTACTTTTTCGTCCTAACTTTGGATTCATGCACTGATGCACCCTTGCTTGTATTTCTCAAAGGAAAAACATACTTATGTTTGAGTTTTTAGGACATTAATACTTAATGCCTTTTATTTAGAGAGGACGTGACAGAACGGTCCAATGCATGAGTACCCTACCCCCACCGTCTACACTGATAGCCATTTTTGTATTTATATTTTAATTTTGAAGCAATACAAAGGTTCTTGTGTGATTTTGTATAATCTAAAGGCCATGGTATATTAAAAATCACATTGGAGATCAAACCAAGTTTCATCATTTCCAACTCAGTTGACTATTAACAAATTGAAATGGGATGGATCAGAAGTTTAAACATCGATCTTTTTACATCAGAATCAACAACCAATAAAATTTTGACAATATATTAAAAATTTAATTGTAGTTAAAATAAAATTATAAATAATAACACCAAAAAATATAAATACATTTTTCTTCAAAGACGTTTTCTACATGTCTTCACACATTTTTTTTTTGGCTGAGATTTAATAGCAGTATCTATTTTATTAAATATTTTTTAAAATAAAAAAGATGGAACCAGTATATATTATAACCCATGCTTCAATTAGCTCAACATAATTTCCCAAAACATTCATTGAACAAAGAACAAAAAGGAAGGCGAATGGGATAAGAGTGGCATGACTAGACATCATTTGCTCTGAATCTGAATGCTCTCTGATACTAGAGAGTCCAATACTAGCAGATGTTGTAACATATGGTATTTAAAAATATTAAATGGTACAAAAATCATGTGTTCAATACTTATTAATCCTCTGATATGTATTATTATTTGTATTAAGGTGTATGAGAAGAACATCATTATTTGGTTTAACATTCTCATACACTCACTAGAAGAACATCATGTATAAACTCGTACATTTTCCACACGAGATTCATCTCCTCACAGTCCACTCAGACTGAAATAGAAGTATTTATATGAAGGTTAGAGTTAGTGTGAGTATTATTATTTGTATTAAGGTGTATGAGAATGAGGGAAGAAGGGATTTTGCCATGAATGGTGCTTAATGTTCTTCGTAAATGCAAGTACACAGGTTTTTTTATTTTCTTTTCCTTCTTTTTATTTAATTTTTTATTTTCTAGAGTGAATTATATTCCAGTGTGTTTTTTTAATGATGTTTCTGGTGTCTTTGGTTTAACAAACTTATTTTTGTTTGTCATTGGTTTTCTCTTTTATGTATCTTGTTATGTTGTTTTCTGTTGTAAGTGAACAGTGAATATAATATTTTGTTGTTTCACTATTTTATTACAAATTATCTCATAGCATGAATTTCGTCTGCCACATGCACCACTTCATATGATGTGAAAATTATTAAATATTGAAATCGTGCATGGCAGATACAATTTCTATAAACCTTATACTATCCTAGTAAATATTTAAAAAAAAGTTACACTAGAATAGTAAATAAGTAGTCAAGTAAACCAGTCATGTAAATTTGCCCATCATCTGCATCACTTCCACCACCATTTGCTTCATGGTTGATCCAATAATTGCTACCATCAGGACCTGACACCTTGAACCTGTCCAAAAATAAAATTCAAAAAACTCATCCAAACCACTTCACACTTCTTACTCAATGATTTCACATTAGACTAATAGTGATTTCTCACTCAGTTTGTACTGACCTTTCAATTACAGATTTTCCTTCCTTGTACTTCTGGCTATTCTCATGAGCAATCTCCTGAAAGGAATCAAGTATGAACTTAATAGTACTAACATAGAAACTGGAAAAAATCATGCATTTGAAGCACTGGTCTAAACTTACATATTTCCAACCAACAATTGATCCACAACCCACACAGAAAATGTCAGCAACAGTATGCATTCCAGTTGTCATCTGTCTATCGTCTTTTTCTCCGAAAGAAACATTTACGCTGTCAAAGAAGAACACATTTTAAGCATATCAGTGAATAGAACCAACTGCAAAATAGGATGTTATCTGTTTGTGATTTAAGATCTATAACTGTGTCTAATGTATATCCTCAAACCTGTTCTTGGACAAAAATGTCGACCGAGTAGCCTTTCATTCTTTTTCTTCCAAGTTTTAGAGAAAATAAGTGGGCATAGTATGATACACAGATACTATAAGAGAATAACCATTTCAATATTTTTAGTAATTGGCTAATAGCAGAAGGTGCACAATTCAAGGATAACTTACACCTTATTGAAGAGATAAGCTTTCCCATGTCTAGAGTGGAAAGACTGAAAAAACAAGACAGGCAAAAATGGTAGTCAGATTAGTTGTTCTTATATAAAAGGCCCAATTAAGATTTGTTTGTCCCAATTAAAATTCACCACAAAACCATCAAGATAAGAAAAGGCTTAATTTTTGGAAAGCTAAATACTGCATAAATCTTCCCTGAAAGCTATGAACTCGGTTAACATTCACCAGGAAGCATAGATAAGAAGCGCTTAACAATTAATCCAAATGGAATTCCATGGTACAAATCATAGCACGCTTAAACAATGAATCAAAAGCAAGCTTGGGTGGTTATATAACAAAGTATGCCAAAGGCAACCAAGTCCCAAGTCACGGCGAAAATGAAAATAAAAAACAATTAAGTAATGATACTTAACACAATCAAATTTCTCCAACCAATATGATAAAGTTGGTTCAAATTCTACTTAAGAGGAGCAACAATGTCAAGTGTTCCTACACTCTTGAGTCTTCCAAGTTTAACTGTAGAAAAATGATGCAGCAAATATTTTCATGATTTCCAGTATCTAAGTAATTCACTCCACCTACTAATTACTATCAGATATGGTAAACAACAATAGCACAATACCATCTCATAAAAATACAAAACTCAAAAAAAAAAAATTATAAAAGGAAGAAATAGACATTTCTGAAATCAACAAATTCATAACTAAAAGAAGTTGTTCAACTCAATCATCAAATTGGACTCCTGTAAAAGTCAAGAGCTGTTCATAAATAAAATTAAATACACACGTGACACACCTGCTTAAATTAAATTAAATACCCATTACATGATGCTACTGTGAATATTCATACCCATATGAGAGAACGAACTCATATAACAGAAAAATTAACAATATTGGGATAAAAATCTAGCAAAAAAAATTGGGAACCCAGAAAAAGTAATGGGTAAAAATGAAACCTTTGAAACGATGTCTTCAGAAAGAGCAAGATGGGTATGGCAGTGTTTGCAGCTATAGATCTTACCCTCCAGATGAAGCACGAACAACCTTCCCATAACTCAATTCTCAGAATTCGACACAGGAATTGAAGATCAATGAAGGATTAATATATATAAAGGGTCGTAGTGAAAATCAACAAAGAACCAAGTCAACCAAAAATCATACAAGGGTCAAGTAAATTAAAGCGATGAATCTAGATATGACGTGAAGGGTCAAGTAAATGATTAATTTAATAATTTGAATTTTCATGATATATATACACTAACTTTTCCATCTCCCCTTATTCCTATTTGTTTTTGTGTTTTATTTAGTGGGTATTAGTATTTAGCTATTTCATTTAGGAGATTTAAATATCTACTCACTTTCCAAACTTAGAGGGGCATTATTGAAAACTAAGTACATATTTCTCCATTATTGTCTCACATAGTATTAACCTAACATATTGGTAAATTCAACATAATCTCTAAAAAATAAACTAATTCTTTAAATATTTTAAAATATATACCAAACGTGGGATAATGTAGTCAAACTACATTACTCATGTAAATTTTCCGTCAAGGGATAGATAAAATAACATCTTTGTAAAAATAGTAGTGTTGGTTTTGAAAATCATCTCAACCTCATTTTCGTTATATGATACTGTTTTGGCAGGTTGAACATGAACAAATCAGAGCAGGGAAGAGTTGGCTACATGCACCATTGGAGTGAACAGATTATAAGTCAATGCCATCTCCTCCATTTGTAAGAGTATCATAATTCTGATATAGCACATCAAAATCATGACAAATACAAAAAGTACAAACTTCTTCTGAAATTAAACAGTCTTATTAATTTTTTTCTTATAAATCGGGTTTCCTGTAGAAATATTCCATAATATTTTTTACATTCTTAGTCCTTTTCCTATGAAATTTGTGTCTACTTGGCACCAAATGTGTAAGGTGTATCTTGAAAGTATACCATTTTTACAAGAACCAAAAACTTAAATAAAAAACATGTGGGAAAACGTATCTAAAAGTGTAAATCCTAACTTAGGAGAAGAACAGTGACATAAAATAAGTCATTAGAACATTAAAATAAAATTTTAGGAACTATTTTCAAAGAAAGTCCTGTTTCCAATGAGAACAAACTTAAATAAGCCTTATATTTATATTAATTACAATGGAATATGGTTAGTAAATATTATATTATATTTATTTTTAATTAGAAATTATGCTTGTTAAGTATTAAGTGAAGAAAATAATAAAAATTCAAAGAAATTAAAAATATGACATATGAAAATGAATCAAACATTAATAGACTAAAGAAGTGAAACTCAAATTTAATTTTTGCAGTTCATCTTTGACAGCTTAAGCAATCTTTATTTACAAGTCAAATATAAGCTTCACATGCTCGGTTTGATAGTAATTTAGATCATATGTAATGATATAACTTATAGGACAAAATAATTAAATGGAAGAAAAAAGAAGTTAAGAGATTAAATGTATGTATATATAATAATATTTCTAAGTCTTCCCCCCACATTTGCCTTGTGAATTGCCTCGTACAATATATGCTTCCCTCCTCATACACACAACACAAAACATCGTTTCAAGTTTCAACCCAACTAAGATTACAAGCGAACCAATATGGGTTTTTCAAAGGAAGAGAAATTCCAAATAATATTGAGGGTTATCAAAACTTTGTTCTTCTTAATCACGATGCTTATGTCTCTTCTTCTATTCTCTGCACATATTCTCATTGTTATAGCTGATGCATTTATTCCCTCTGTTCTACTCTATGCTCTTTCTCTCCAAACCCTCCTCCATTTCGATAACTACGATTTTCGAGACTCTCTAATCGATATACCCCTTGTCTCCATTATCCGGTCCCTTATCATATTCTGTAAGTATGAAAAAAACCCACAAATCTTAAGTGTTTTTATAATGACCCCTTTAAATGATGTGCACTTATTACTCTGTTTCCTCTGTTTGTGATTGTTTATGTTTAGGTGTTTATAGTTTTTGTGATGGACCAAGACTCTCAAGGGGTCCTTATTTGGGGATAACAACGTTGTGCTCTGTGTTGTCTATAATGTTTGTTTCATTGAAAGGTGTTTACGTGTTTAGAAAGTGGGGTGTAGATGGAAGAGAAGGGTATGTTTATGTTAGATGTTCAGAAATAGCTTTGTTCGTGTGTTCTTGTGCTTTGGCCATGGGGCATATAGTTGTTGCATACAGAACAAGTTGCAGAGAAAGAAGAAAGCTTTTGCTCTACAAAATTGACATTGAATCTGTAAGTGTTTCCATTCCCCTTTGCTTCTCAAGAAAACAAGATACAGAAGAAGAAAATATATTTGTATTATTTTGGTCATCATTAGGTGAGATAGTTTTAATTTTAGAATGTGAAATACTTGACTATACCTTAACAAATATGTGTTATGAGAAGTTGTTATAGTTACTTAAGCCTCCGTTAAATCTTAGGATGCCTAAAATGTAAAAAAATTAATGTATGTGATTAACACTTATTGGAAATATAGCAACTCATCTCAAAGAAATTAGTTTATCACCTATAAGATGATGAAATACCTTTGATAATACCAAGATTATCATACGAATAATCTTATAAAAAGGGTGACAAAGATCATCACCTAGGTAACAGAAATGATAAAGAACAAATGACACATGAGCATCTAAGAAATTTTGGAGGTCCCATTGCAAGAGCTATTAAATAACAAGGAAATCCCATATAGGACTTTAGTGGGGTTGACTTTTGTTCAATTCTCCCATGTTTGTTTGTGGTGGATCACCACCAAATTCATCTTGAATGCTTCAACCCCAAATTTAAATTAGCCATTATATTCCACTAATCAGCATGCTTACTTTTCAAGACAGACAAATAGAGTTGTTGAGATATGGGACCAAAAATTGGAAATGTTAGACCCCGGGTCAAATCATTTAATAGTTCCCTTTCCCATTAATATTCGGTGGGATCCATTTGCTCTAACCCGTAAATGTTTTGAATTTACTTCTCATTTTAATTATCAATTCTATGAATATCTAATAGTTTAAATATACTTATTAATTAAAATTATTGGATTCTCCTAGAATTGATAACTAGTAATATGGAATAAATTTAAAAAACTTACTCTTACAACTGTTCCATATTTTAAGACTTTTCCTTTCATATAATAAAATTAGCCCACCTTGTGTTGAGTGAATACATGCATTTAAAGGGTACTAGCCGCCCTTAATTAATGGCTATAATCGACCATAAACAATTTACAATATAATCTATAAGATCATGTTTCACAGCATATCCATGTTCACTTCTTTTTATGTTAAATCCTATTGGTTTACAATATTCTTAAACAGATAAAACTATGAAGAAATTGACCATGTTTTACTTGGTGAATGTGTGCAGATTTCAGCTTGCAAGAATGGTTATGCAAGGTATCCGAAGTTTCTTCAAGAAGAATGGGTCAAATGAGCTCAATCCCTCTCTCACACTAACAATAGATATTAGGTTAAAAATATCAATCTAGCATAGAGATTTTTGGCTAACAGTTTCAGCTACTCATTTACCCATATATTTTGTACATCAAGGATGCTGTAATTTAAACTTTTGACCACAAATTTCTGTTACTAACTCACGACACTGTGTAAATATTTTTTGTAGGGTTAACATTAGTATATTTCAAATGCCTAGCATATGTTATTCTAACCAGCATAACTTGTTATTCTAATTGGAAAGCAACACCTGAAATGCCTAGTATTTGGGACCGATTGTGAGTTGAGTTTTGGAGGCACACGGACAAAGAGAAAGAGATCAGACTTGACAGCCATGAAATATATTTGTGAGATAATTTTAAAGTCTTATATTTTTTTATCCCCTCCAAAACTTAACTCGAGACGAATTCTCTAAGAAGCGAGATAGGTTGTGATATCATGTTGATATTTGAATTGGAATTGATAATACCAAGCCAATGGGAGATGTTAACATTTTTGTGACATGGCACCAATGTGCCAACTAGTATGTCACATGTGTTTTTGTTAGGGATGATTTATAATGATATTGCTCTCCTAAATATCCCATATATTATGTTTGCCACCCACAGTCTCATTTACAACCTATATTGAACAAACGAAGTTAAGAATGAATGAGAAAATGACTTATTTAAGTTTATTTTCTTGAACTCCTTTGGAAACCGTTACGAAATTGTTCATGTCTTTCGATTTGTGTGTCTGGTCTTTTGGTGGTGGCGTGAAACATTGTAGACCGTCTTAGCATTCTCACCTCACAAACGTGCTGCCTGTGACACCACATTTTTGTTTGTTTGTGTCCATGTAAATAATTTTTCCTTTTCAAAGTGCTTATACTTTTTTTTGGGAATTAGTGTATTTAATGAGTTAAAAGACTTTTAAACTTAGTTTATAAATGAAACATATTTTCTTTTGTCTTAAATTTAGTGGTTGGTGACATTGGAGTAAAGAAAACCCTTTTTTTAGAGTAGTTTTTGTTAAAAGAAAAGTCAAAGGAAACAATTGAGCCAACACTTTGTTCAACCTAATTATCTTCCTTCTCTGCCGCAGAGTCCACCATGGAAGAAGAAGACCCCTCCCACCACCGTCAAACTCAACCTAACTACAACCCTCAAAACTCCTCCACCGCCGTCAGCACCACCACCACCACCGGATATTCCGAGGGCGAGGTTGTTGACGGCGATCCCGAGGTGTGGGCGGCGTTCAACAAGAACTTCGATCAGGTGCAATCGGTGTTGGATCGTAACCGCGTGTTAATTCAGCAGGTGAACGAGAACCAAGAGTCTAGGGTTCCAGATAACATGGCGAAGAACGTGAATTTGATTCAGGAACTAAACTGTAACATGTCTAAGGTTGTTTCTCTCTACTCTCACCTCAATTCCAATTTCTCCAATGCATGCCAACAACACTCCAATAACAACAATAATTCTTCCAACTAGTGTAAGCTATATATATATATATATATATATATGTCTAGGTTGAATTTTAGAAATGTAGTTGTAGTTGATGGTGTCAAATTGTACCAGGAATTGGAATTGTAAGCATAAGTGTAAGCTATACATATATCTAGGTTGTATTTTGGAATTGTAGTTGTAATTGATAGTATCAAATTGCTTCAGCATCAATAAAATTGTGATTGATAACACTCTGTTCTACATGTGAAGCCATTGGAATAGGACCATATTAATCTGTGAGAATTGCTAAATTTCTTTTCAATTGTTTGGCCCGACCAAGGTTTTGTAGTTGAATATGTCAATTTGTTTCAAGATCAATAACCGTGAAGGAATTTAGTTATCATCTTCAGCGAAATTACGCTTGCTTCGCTTGAAATTTAACTTAGTCATGCTTGACAGTCCTCTTGATTTAAAGGTTGCACTCACCTCCCCGGAGATTCACTTATCATTATCTGTCTCCTTGGAGGTGAGTGCAATTTTTGAAACAAGACAGATATAGCATGTAGTTAAGCCAAACTCATAATTGTGTGTAATTAAGTCAGACTCAATGTAGATCAGTATAGTTTCCTCACACATAAAATTAAGATATTGTGCTTGTGTTTGACTATCTCTAGAGTTTTTATTCTCTTTTTTGGACATTCTTATAGTATGCTCTTCTTGTTACCACTCTACATGAGTGCATGGCTGTATTTAAGATCGAGATTGGTCAGTTGTGTTGGTATTGGGTAACAATAACTACGGATACATGGAAGGGAAGAGGGATTGAATACAACAATTTCAACATTGTACTCAACTTTAAGTTCTGTGACTTCTGTCTAGCCATTTATCTCAAAAAACTTATTTTCTAAAGACTAGTACATTGACCTTATAGACTTGCTTGCTGATTCTTGAAAGCTTATATATTCTGAGTTCTGTTGAACAATGTTGACAATGGAAGACTTTATACACCTTCTTAAATGTTTATAAGTGGGTCAAAAGCTAGAACTGTCAAGCTTTAACTCTTTCCATTTAAGCCCATCAACTATTGCTGTGGTCTGATATAGCTTCAAGCCCAAGTCACAACAAGGCCTAGCGACTACAAGTCTAAATATATGAACATTGTGGATCAAAGATCACCTCTCCCAAAATATATCTAAATTCCTTGTCCCCACCAATTAAAAATTGACACATAAATAAATATAAGTTTTTTAAAAGCAAAATACTATATTTTTATATTACTTGTTCAAAACTGATTGGACCGATACAGGATTTGGGGATACTGGACGGATGTTCTGCGTGCCTAAGGCAATGAATTGATTATTCACAAGTCACAACTGCCTTCATCACTTTGGAGTCTTGGACTACAAAGGTTAGGGAAATCTGTTGGAAAATATTTTTGTGATTCAAATGTAAAGTAAAAATATTTGCTAATAACCATTTTTCCTAACCTTTCCTTTTAATAGTCAATACTGCTTGATGAGGAGTCTCATAAAAAATAATATTAAGAACATTAGTTTATACAAAAATTGTGAAACAATATATGAATTGTATTTCATTTTTAATCTGTCTAAAACTATTCTCAACCTTCTTGACCATTATCATTAAATAACTTACCAACTTCAAAACCAAAAGATTCAAACTCATCTCATGTTATATTTAACATTTTACTTTTCTCTTTATATATACCTTGTACCTGTTAATGGTTTCATAAAAAAACATGGTTCTAAAAATTAAGATAGATGTGTCCAAGTTAATTTAGGATGTCAGTTAAGTTTCAGCTAAGTGTTAGAGATATATAAAGTTACAAGCTAAATGTTCGAGCTAATGCAAAAATAATTTTAATTTTGACATATGAGATTAGGTGTGTGAAGCGTGTTAGTGATTTATAAATCTTTAATCACTTGCAATTTTTATGTAGTATATAGTATGAAATTTTTAAAAAATACTTGTTGGAAAAGCAAAATTTACTCGATAAGCGATTAACATGTTAGTTTTCTGTTATTGGCTAAGAACACCTTCTTGGAGAAAAAAAAAATGAGGTCAATGTTAGTATATGTAAATCCTATTTAATTTTTGTGTTGACCCCCAAATTTATATATTTTTTTCGGATTTGTATCAATCTAAACAATGGAATATGATGAAGAGTGTAAAATCATTATATCTAGTGACTGAATAAACATAAAAATTTGGTCTGAATTTATACACTGTTTTTTTAGTGTGACTGTGTGAGTAGCTGTAAACCTTAAATATCAACTTAGCCTACCCAGAAATCATTATATCTATGTAAATCAACCTAGAAATCAGTCTAAAAATGCAATATTGATCTATTGAATGTAACAGAATCACAATCCAAGGAGACACTAAGTCAATATCGTAATCAATCCGTTATAAGTTTTAGTCATTCATTATCCAAAAGTTCCAATAGTAGTAAATAAAGAGAACTTAAACACAGTTAATTCCACTTCAATTGGAATATCAAACAGGACCATGTTAAAGATGAGAATAAAGTGTGAGTGGAATATGAATAAAGCTAGTAGTGGAGTTCAATGATAACATATATATAATGCAGAAACAACAAAAGTCTACAAAAGATTTATTCAATCAGTTAAAAACTTTGCAAAACTATCCGCACAAAATAGAGAAAAGCTCCTTCAGAAGATGCTAAGTAGAAAGCCTTAGATGCTTTATATAATGAGTCTCTGATATAAAAGAGTAGATGGAGGAAGCAAAGCAAAGTGAACAAAACATAGAAAATGAATCAACACATTTAAACTATAATGTATATTCATATAATACACGTGATAGCGTGTACAAATATATATAATAGCCTGAAAAGAGAAACGAGTGCACAATGCTCCATGACCTGAGCCTCTACTTTGACCCCTATTTTTGAAGTCAATGTTTATTATGTTTCTTTGTTTGTGTAACATTGTTACTTCAATGTGAATGTAAATCATAGCACCATATGGTGCAAGCACTGTCTTATTATAATTGAACAGCTTAACATAATGGATACTTGTTTTTTTGTAAGCAATTTTAGTTGAATGACTCTTTGGCAACAAAATGCAATTATTTGTAGTTCAACTAAAATTGATGCAATTATGCATATAAGTGAGTTTCATTTTGGAATATGTTAGTGTAATATGATTTTTATATCAAAATTAGATCATTGATCTAATAATAAGATGTATACTTTTTTCGTGTATTAACTATTACTATACATCTATGAATCTATGATCTATAAATTATTTTAGTAACAAACTTAGTTCAGTTGGGCTGAATGCAAAGAATGGCAACTTTTAACAGATCAGTGAAAATTCATAGTCTAAGTATTCTTTAGATGTGAGTGTGAGTGAGTATTGAAATGATATACCGTATTCTGAGATAGAATGAATGTATCATATGTCAGTGCGAGAAAAATGTCATATTTTGTATTCTAGGTGTTCAGATACCATGATTTACTGGACTTTTTGTAATGTTTTATGAAATCACAGTTTAAAAATGTTCTTTAATTCTTGAATTAGTATACATTTTTTTTGGTGTCTAATATAATACGCACATTTCTGTTGTCTTGGTAAAGTTGACTGAGATTTTATTTTCATATTAGGAAAATAAAGTATAGTGATGTGATATAAACTATAAAGTACAGTTTATGCATAACTAACATAAACTAATTAACCATACTTTATGTGAGAGTTTCCAGAGTTAAAGGTACAGTAGTACTACCCTTCACAGTAAAGAGTAAAGACAAAAACCATAGAATGTGTCAGAGACAGATTCTGCTTAGAAGATTCTCTCATTTTTATCCCTCTCTCTCACTGACTAGTTACACTAGATTTCATACATTATAAATGCATCCCTTGGTCTTTAATCTCTCAGTGTCTGAAAGGACTTTTTGGTAGCATAGTTTGTAGCAGAAAAAGATGGGCAATAGCATGGTCACACATAACAAGTACAAAAGTTTCATGTTCTTCATCAGAAAGTACAAGGTTACAGAGCTAGTTCCACCTCAGGATCTCAAGGAAGTGTTTTCCAAGTTCACCGGAGGAGGATCCCACATGTCGGCCGAGCAGTTCCGCCAGTTCCTGGTGGAGCATCAGGCCGAGAAAGACTGCACCTTATTGGATGCAGAGAAAATTGTTGAGAAGGTTTTGCAAATTAGAATAAGGCCTCAAGAGGAAACTATTAGTGTTGATGAAAACATTATAGACCAGAAAGTCACCCTTGATGACATCTTCTATTTTTTGCGTATGGATGATTTCAACAATCCCTTGAAATCTGAGGTAAGATCTTTGTATTTTTTTTAACATTTGATCACCACCAAAATATGGAGAAAAGAGTTTTTGTTTCCAAATGAAATATGAGTTGTAGAGTTTTCATAATGATTGAAATAAGTAATATTAAAAGATTATAGAGTTCTATCTTTACTTTGCTGACAAAAAAAACTTGATTCCAGGTACATCATGATATGAATGCTCCACTGTCACATTATTTCATATATGCAGGACATAATTCCTATCTCACTGGGAATCAACTGAGCAGTGATTGCAGTGAAAAGCCGATCATAAAGGCTTTGCAACGAGGCGTTCGAGCTATTGAGCTGGATTTGTGGCCAACTTTCAATAAAGATGATATTAAAGTAGTTCATGGATGGTAAAGGAAGCTGATTATAAAGTCTACTTCAGAGTTTTATTTTGAGTAGAGGGGAAAATTCAACTTTTTTCACATGAACTTAATTATTGCATGACTATATACTTATTTGCCTTTTCTTTCTCACATGGAATCAACTCAGGACTCTTACTACTCCAGTCTCAGCTATCAAATGTTTGGAGTCGATACGGGAATATGGTTTTGTTGCATCTCAGTACCCAATCATCATAACTATAGAAGACCACCTTACAAGAGATCTTCAAGCTAAATTTGCAGAAGTAAGTATTCACACAGAATCTATATTTTGTTTTGCCTTTCCTTTATAATCATGATTTTTTTCTTGCAGATGGCAACTCAAATATTTGGAGAAATGCTTTATTATCCGGAGACAGATCGTTTAACAGAATTCCCTTCACCAGAATCATTGAAAAATAGAGTAATTATATCCACCAAACCCCCAAAAGAATGTTTTGAACCCAATAGTATCAAGGATACTGACAACTTTCTTATGCTGAGTGGAAGTGGATCGTCATCATCATCATCATCAGAATCACAGGGAAAAGAATCACTGGACTCTATGACTGGAGTAAAGATTGAGGGCACTATGGCTGAAGTGAAGATTGAGGGCACGGTGAGACAGAGAATTGCATTCATATATTCGCGATAAATTTATTAAACATTGTGTGCTTATTATTATCATGAATCAACTCTCTTAAAAAGCTTAAGTTATTAGGCGAAGATAAACAAATGACTATGTTATATCTCTCTGACATATGTGTTACTTGTTTTCATATATGTAGAATGAAAGTGATTGCGATGAGGGAGACATAAACACGTGGGAATGTGATCATAAATCATACCAGCGGTGTTCGCCCGAATACAAACGCTTAATTACAATCCATAATAAGAAACTCAAGGGTAGTCTGAAGGATAAATTGAAAATTGATGGTGAGCTAAGACGCTTAAGTTGGAGTGAGACGACCCTTGAAAAGGCTTCGGAATCTCACGGAGCAGACATTGTTAGGTACTTCTCAAACTCAACAGGCATTCATATTAACTGCAAAATGAACTTTAGACCCTTATTTATCACATGAATTATCTGATACAAACTACTATTTTTCTAGGTTCACACAGAAAAATATCCTCCGGGTATACCCAAACTTAACGCGTGTCAAATCCACAAATTTCAAGCCACACATTGGGTGGATGTATGGGGCTCAGATGGTTGCATTCAATATGCAGGTTAGAGAATCCTGTCCAAGCCAAAGTGTCAAATAAAAGGAAATTTTCTATTTGTTGAGGTTATGTTTGTATATGTCTGTTGCTGTTTCTTTATATGGACTCTTAGTGGGGAACTTGTGAAACTTTAGTGAGATCTCTCAGCTGTTTTTTGTTGTGGAGCCATCTAAAATGCATTTTGAAATATAATGGAGTTACTGTCTACTACATTGTTAATATTCAAATGAATCAGACCTTTAATGTTTCTACTAGCAAGAGGTTTGGTGATATTTTAATGTAGAAAATGTATTAGTGTGTGTATTATTACCATGTATTAAGGATATTTCAAAAGACAAGTGCATTGAATTCATTTAGTAGTCACTATATATTCATCAGAAATTATAACCTTCTAGCACTTATATTCCTCAACAGGGTCATGCCAAACCACTCTGGTTGATGCAGGGGATGTTCAAGGCAAATGGAGGATGCGGTTATATAAAAAAGCCTCCGTGTCTGATGCAGGAACATCCATGCGATAAGGAATTTGATCCTAAAAGGAAACAGCCAGTGAAGAAGACATTAAAGGTAAAGCATATATCACTTTATTTTACTTGGTAAATTCATTTTTTTGGTGACAACTGAACATTGTCATGTCCAATAACAGGTAAAAGTATACATGGGACATGGCTGGAACATAGATTTCAGTCCTACACACTTTGATAAATTCTCTCCACCAGACTTTTTCACTAAGGTCAGTTACATAATATTATTACTTAATATATCTTTGGCTTATTTTTCACTCCATTACAACTACCCTTTCATGATTCATTTGCAATGCATGTAAAAAATTATAATTTACCTCAAGTGTTTGATCAATGTGTGTGACAGATTTGGATTGTTGGAGTGCCTGCTGATTATGCAAAGAAGAAAACAAAGGTAATCATTGATAACTGGTTTCCTGTTTGGGATGAAGAGTTTGAATTCCCCTTGACGGTTCCAGAGCTTGCTTTGCTTCGGATACAAGTTATAGACAAAGATCAAGGAAAGGGTGACTTTGGTGGGCAAACATGTTTGCCAGTGTCAGAGCTAAAACTTGGATTTCGTTCAGTCCCTTTGTATAACAAAAAAGGAGAGAAATTCAAATCTGTAAAGCTATTAATGCGGTTTCAGTTTGAATGAACTACATAGAACCACGAATTGGTACGCAAGAAACAATTCGCAGTTCTCTACCAAACTGAGAGAATTGTGTTTCAATGATTCATCAATTGTCGAGTTCTAGTTATCATATACTTATTCATTCGCAGCATGAAACAATAATAAGACTTTGCAGCCTTGCATGATATCTTCTCCTTTGATAGCACATCATTTAAATCACATGATTGCTAGACACACTTGTATGATTAACCAATTAACAATTAATTAAGATTTTCTGATTAAAATTTAACTACATACAATTTCTAAACAAATTCTTGAATTCTACAAAACAAACAAGCTCCATCACTTTACACTAATTCTGTCTAATGGTATTAGCAGACACAATTAATGAATGATTATCTGATTTAGTAATACATGAATCTTAGTCCACTAAGTCAGAACTATTGTGGTGCATCATTATCAAACAAAGAAACTGAGACATATAATATAGTGTTACTTTTGTGCTACAGTTGTTAGCATCCATCAAAGTAATTCCACTTTGCACAAATCCTTTAAAGGTGCTACGTTGCATTTAACGAATTACATTCTATGAAATTATAAGTCAATAAAAAGAAAAGTTGATAAGAAATGTATGCATACATGAATGCATTTGGTTCTGTAATGGACTCTCCATATCAGTGAATATTACTTTATTTTATTTATATCAAAAAAATTAAACACATAAATATTCATAATATCTACTTTGTCGACTTATGTATTTTTGTATTTTTCTGGCTTGGATGGAGACTGAACTAGTATGAAAAAGAGGTGTAGTTTATGTAAGACAAGGAAGTAGTGATCATCTTTTTTAACAACTTTAATAAAGGCATAGAATTTAGCTTCCTAGCCGTTTCTTTAATTAGAATCCTTTCCTTGTGAAATATCTTAATAACTGGGATCCTAAGCTATCTCTAGTAATTCACTTGATGTGGTTAATTCGGTAACTAATTTAATGTGTCATTTTAATCTTAAACAAATGATTTAAATGAAACTCACATACTTGCGAAGATATTTATGAGAAACAAAAAAAAGTCTGTCTTATTATTTCCATTATTCGGATAACAAAGAGCCACATAAAATTACTTCTTATAGAAGTTATTTGCATATGCTCAAGGGACCTTATAGCTTTTCTTACTATGTATACATTGTGGATGCATGTTTTCTAAATATGTCATGATTGTGATGTCACGACCCTATAACTAAAAGGAAAGGAAAGTTTGTACAAGGGGTAGATGGAGAAAACAATAGCAGCCATAAAAAGTGAATATTGCAGGAGACTTGCATGTTCTATTTATTTTGAGTTCAAAAGTGAATTGTATTTATAGTGCATAAGAAGGAGTTCAACTTCTCTCAAATACTAAAATATGAGGATGAGATTCTTTTGCAATTTTTTTATTTATTTTTTAATAGAAAATAATATGTAATTATAACTCTTAAAAAAAGAATTTGACACATGTCTTAATCTTATCCCGTACTGGACTCTCCAGTACCGGAGAGAATCCCCACTCCAAATGAGTGGTCCTAATGATCAAGGAGACTTGAATGAAACAAGGCAGTAGGGTACACCTGAGTACAAGAGTTTGATTACAATCCATGCTGGGAAACCAAAGGGTCATATAAAAACTATAATCATGAAGTTAAACCTACTTAGTTATGGACCTCATATTGTTAGGTATTTTTTTGGTACTATAAAGAATATTTCTTATTTTTGTTGGATAAGGAACTAATTTCTTTAGGGGTTCATGACTGTCCCTCTCAACAAATGTCGCTTTCAAGGAATCAAACTCTCAACATTAGGTTTCCAGTGGAGACCTTAGTATATTGTTAGGTATTTATCAAACAGTTAAACCTACTTAGTTGTGGCAAGTCGGCAACTGCAAATGCATTCAGTTTTCTATAGTTTAGACGAAACTTTTAATTAAGATGGTTGCATTTTAATGCTGTCAGGTTTAAATGGAACAATATTCTTAGGGTCTTTTCAAATAAAAGGAAAATGTAAGTATTGTACATATCTAGTCTTGATGCACCACCGTACTGTATATGTTCCAAATATGAAAATTTTCCAAGTGCAACACAGTTTTCTGTTTTTAGGATTTTTTGATCAGGAATCTAGTGGAAAGTGATTACTTTTTTGGGCTATTTCCTACAGCGAAGCAAGCTTACATGCTTGTTGAAATGATATTATTGAGTTGTGCCCATATACATTTATTTCTTTATTGCCCATGATTATCTTTGTCAAACGCATGTTCCATATGAAAACCTTCTTAGTATTGTATTTTATACCATAAATCATAATTTAGTCAAACTCTGCTTTTCAAATTGTTTGTTTGATGCACCCTTTTGATTATTAGAGCATATAATTTCTGAATCAGGTGCATGAAAGATCACTCTGGTCCAAACAATGGATCTTTAGAGCAAGAGTCTCTCCATTATTAGAAAGAACAATGCATACTAAGATTATAACATATAACAAAAATAAATTTTTAACTGTCCAGATTTTTTGTTTTTTTTTTTAAATTAAATATTTTTTAAAAATTAATCCCTTACTCGAGAGGAATCCATTTATTAGAGCAAATGGAGGATGTGGTTATGTGAAGCCCACGTTTGTATTGGCAAGAGGTCGATCCCCACCTCATAATGAGACTTTTGATCCTAAAAGAACATTGCCAGTGAAGAAGACATAAAGGTGACAAAATGTTAGATATCATTTTGAAAACACATTTTGATACATTGTCTCTGCCAGACTTCTACACAAATTAAAGGTGAGTTGAATAGTTTTGCTATGATTGTATATTATTGTAATAATCTCAGTCATGATTGTATATTGAAATTGTTGTTGAAGTTGTGGAATTAGGATCTTTTTCCCAAAATTTTATGTTTGCATATCTCAAATTAATTATATTCCACCACATAATATAAAAATATTACTTTATATTTTTTAATTTTTCTTTTTAAATACATTGACAACTTTTTATTGGACTGAAACACAATGAGACATAAAAAATATATGACAGTTGATCTCGATTCGAAGTTGTGTTGTATTTACCATAATTTATGGACATTGCAACCAACTATTGTGAACTCTATCCTGTAAAGTATTATGGTAGTACTTGCAAATGTGTACCACAATTTAAATCTCCTTCATTAATTAACATATTTGAACAAAAAATATTCAATGCTACCATTTTAAGTCACTATCTATTAATAGTAAAATAAATTAAAAAATAAGTTATCATAATTTATAATGAGATAGTGGTTTATTAGTGATAATAAAGATAATGACATATAATAATAGATATAGATAATTATGTTTCTGAATTCAATTCAGCTTCTATCATATCTTTATGAATCTATGCTTATTTTTGCTGGTATTGATAATTTACGTAGGGAAAAAAGAATAACTCGTGGAGCCAAGACAAAGGTAATTACGCGATGCATTAGTGGAACACATTGTTACTTCATCCGTTATTTTTTTTAAGGTTTTTCCTAATAAAATAAATCTCATCTTATTTTTTAAATCAGCAAAATATTAATTATGAGAAGAAAAGCTTTAAAATGCTAATTTGATACAATTAGACATTTAATTACATTTCTTAAATGGTATGAGCAATAAAGGTAATAAAACATAAAGTTAGAATACTTGACATTCCAATATAATGTGGTGAGTTTTGTTGATAAAAAACCAAAAGTAAAAAAATTAATAGTTAGCAAAACGGTGACAGAAATTCTTTACTACTGTATATGCTAGTATTATCATCATGCAGCTATATGTGTGGAAATGAATAAAGCATATTGTTCTGATTGATTGTGTCAAAAGCCAAAACCGACATGTTAAGTGACAATTAATTTCCCACTAACACTCTGGGACTGTGGGACACATTCCTTTATTATTATTTTACTTCTTTTTATTATATTATTTTTGTACCTTCAGAAGTTAATTAATAATTTTATCATTCAATACTATATAGTTTTGTTTTGGGTACTATATATACTATATAGTTTTTGGAAAGTTACATTTCTTAATCAGATTTATTCATTTCCTCCTTTCACTCCATTATTACTAAATTATTTACTATATAATTTTTTGAATTAGGGGACCCACTCTAAAGCATGTGATTAATTATAGGGTCCCTGGTAGGACCCACTCGTCCTTCTCATGTCAGAACTTTGCAACAACACGAACAAGTTAACAACGTTATTCACTTTCTCTGATCACAATCTCAGAACACACACACACTTATCTATCTCTGTTTAGTGTACAAGTCAGAGAACAAAACTGAACACAACAAACTCATTATCATCATCATCATGTCCAAACAAACTTACAGTGTCTGCTTCTGTTGTCGCCGCCGTTTCAAACTCGCCTTGGCGGAGGCGCCGCCGGAGATTAAGACCCTTTTCTATAGTTACTCAGAGAATGATCTTATGTCACCTTTTCTGCTTCAAAGGTTCCTTGTTCATGTCCAGAAACAAGAGAAGGCTACCATAGAAGATGCTCAAGCCATTATCGATTCTCTCAAACATTTCCATCGCAAAGGTCTAAACCTTGAAAGTTTCTTCAAGTATCTCTTCAGTGATACTAACCTTCCTATTCTTCCTTCTCTTGGGGTAACAAGTTTTCTTTTTTAGCCTTTGTTGTTTTCACTCATTTGGGTTAACTACCTCTTATTTTGGCATTACTTGCTTTCCTATTTTGCTGTTCTTCTTGTTACAGTACAGAGTAATTCTCTCTTGCCTTTTTTGTTTTGTATATACTTATGATTTTGTATTTTTCCTAAAGTTTTGTTTTTTAGTTACTTTCAATTCAATTTTGGTCATCATCTGATTCCCACCGGCATAATTAAATATTTGCTGTGTAGATATTCATTCATATTTATATAGTATGAACAGTTAGTAAGATACTTGTTTTGTATATTTACTCATATTTATGAAATATGGGGTATTACAGAGAAGGTTTTAGCCAAATTGTAGATATTAAACTTAGATTAACATATTGGACTCAATTCTAACCTCCTGAAACTTATCATTACTTCCATAGGTATTGATATTATACTGTATAAGATTATAAGTATATGTACTATCTTGTTCTGATCTTTGTGTTTTGTGGATTTGTTTATTCTATTGCAGGTGCACCATGATATGACTTTACCCTTGTCTCATTATTTCATATATACTGGCCATAATTCCTATCTAACTGGAAATCAGCTTAGCAGCGATTGCAGCGATGTCCCCATCATAAATGCGCTGAAGAGAGGTGTAAGGGTGATTGAATTGGACATATGGCCTAATGCATCAAAGGATAATGTGGATGTTCTTCATGGAAAGTAAGTTGACGGGTCACACTATGTAGACTGTTATGAGTTAAATTATTCATTTCAGTTGCTTTTTCCTGATCTTGTTTCCTATCTTGAGTATAAGCAAGAATTTCCTCGAGAACAAAATTTTGGAAAGAAAAATGGTTCTCCAACTATATGTTGAAATGGTTCTCAAAAAATTTTCATAAGGGTGTTTGTCAAGATCAGTTAAAATAAAAAGGTGACAAATTGGAAGTATTTTAACTACAATCTGGAATAACAGACAAAGTAGAAGAAAGTGTTCGATTTTTTTTGTTAAAAATAAAATGGAAATGTTGGTTGTGAAACAGGATCTGTGTGTTTTATACTATATCAAACTATTGTTTACCATTGCTAATTGAATCTAGAAATGGTTTTCTTAAAATGTTGAAATATAGTTGTTTATGTATCCCTTTATTAATGCAGGACATTGACTACTCCTGTGGAACTTATAAGGTGTTTGAGGGCTATCAAGGAACATGCATTTGATGCATCAGAATATCCAGTTGTAATAACCCTAGAAGACCACCTTACTCCAGATCTTCAGGCTAAAGTAGCTGAGGTTAGTTACTGGAAGAGTTGAAGTTTATTGTGATTCAAATTGCTCACATTCTTTTAGTTGACAATCTTGTCGAAATTTTTAGATGGTTGCTCAAACATTTGGAGACATGCTATTTTCACCGAGTACAGAGATCCCGAAGGAATTCCCTTCCCCTGAATCACTTAAGAAGAGGATTATTATATCAACCAAACCACCAAAGGAGTACCTTGAGGGAAAAGAAATAAAGGAAAAAGGGGATGATTCACAGCATGGAAAGGCTTCCGCTGATGAAGAAGCTTGGGGAAAAGAATTCCCAAGCATGAAACATGGAACTATAGATTTCCAGGTCTAAGACTAAATCAATGATGTATATAAATTGCCACTGCATTTAATATTGTAAAGGAGATTTATTTGACGACTTTCTGGTCTGCCGTTGTTAGGACAACAAAATGGATGAAGAAGATCTTAATGATGAGGAAGATAGTGATGAATCAGATAAGTCGCATCCTAATGAAGCACCAGAATATAGAAGCTTAATTGCAATTCATGCCGGAAAGCCTAAAGGTGGAATAACTGAATGGCTAAAAGTGGATCCTGATAAAGTTAGACGTCTGAGTATAAGTGAGCAGCAGCTTGAAAAGGCTGCTATTACTCTTGGCAAAGAAATTGTTAGGTATTGTTAAATGCTTCTAATAAGTTCGGTCGTGAGAGAACTTATTTGCATGTGCTTAACCGCCATCAGTATGATATGAACTCGCATCCCATAACTCTTTATTGTCATGCCTGATCTTGATTTACTTGACTATCTTGATGGCATACTGCATAAGCATCTGACTTTTTAATACTTAATGTTGCTAATCGATGTTTCATTTATCATCTTGTCTGAAAGAGTTTGTGGTCATATTAGAAACATCTGAATGCATTAACCATAATATAATTTTGGCAAAATGTTCAATGGTTAGTTCATTCTTCAAAATAAACTCAACTGTTTGTTTAGCTTGTAGAATTTCTACTACTTGTGCTGATTAATTTCCCATTATAGGTTTACTCAGCGGAATATATTGAGGGTATATCCTAAAAGTACTCGCATTACGTCCTCAAATTATAATCCATTAATTGGGTGGATGCATGGAGCTCAAATGGTTGCATTTAACATGCAGGTTTATATTTCTCCCCTCACACTCACCCTTCCTTCTTCGTTTCTCCAGAATTAATATTTTTCGCTATTTAGGGAAACTACCATTGCTTTTGGTGATTTATACACGAGATTCGTTTTCAATTCGGTCCAACACTTCATTATGTTAGAACTCAACAAATGCCATTATAACAACAACAGATTGGGGAAACAAAATTGAAACAGGGTATCACATACAAAAAAAATGCTTTAACCTTAATGATATGTTGAATCTCTTAGTTGATGTGTGTTACTGTCCGACTTTCCAACGAGTTAGGATGTGAGTTTCAATTCACATTTCTTTCAGCAATATAGGAGGTTGCTATTACAGAAATCTAATGTCTGAAGTATATTATTGAGTATGGATATCGTTTATATGAATAAGATTCGATTGTTGGTGGTTTCATGGCAGGGGTATGGGAGACCACTTTGGTTGATGCATGGAATGTTCAAAGCCAATGGAGGGTGTGGTTATGTTAAAAAACCAGATTATCTAGTTAAGACTGGTCCAAATGATGAGGTCTTTGATCCTAAAGCTAAGTTACCTGTGAAGACTACCTTGAAGGTAAGGGCTACATCAATGAGCTTCAACGTCTGAATGACTCTAGTTTAGATCCTAACAAAGTTCATACTAAATCGTATTTAGGTGACCGTATATATGGGCGAAGGATGGTATTATGATTTCAAGCATACACACTTTGATCAATACTCGCCGCCAGACTTCTACACAAGAGTAAGTTATAATGATCTACTACATGATTTTGTTCCGGTGATCATAGCTTTCATACTTGTGTTTTCTGTTTCTCTTTGGTTTTTGATCTTTTCAATTCAAAACCTGGCCAATCTCTTCCTTGCAATCTATTGCAAATGATACCTACCCTGTTGTTCATCTATCATTCCTTTTACTTTTGTTTCCATATAGTTTATGCTCAATTATTGTGTGCTGTGTGACTGGCTCATTTGAAATATGATTTGATAAAAAAATTATGTAGGTGGGTATTGCTGGAGTACCAGATGATAATGTAATGAAAAAAACGAAGACGATAGAGGATAATTGGTTGCCTACTTGGAATGAGGTATTCGAGTTCCCACTTAAGGTTCCAGAATTGGCGCTACTTCGCATAGAAGTTCATGAGTATGACATATCTGAGAAAGATGATTTTGGTGGACAAACAGTCCTACCTGTGTGGGAGCTAAGAAGCGGAATTCGAGCTGTTCCACTGTATAGCCACAAGGGAGAAAAATACAACTCTGTAAAGCTTCTTATGCGCTTTGAATTTTATTGATTATGTTTTATGCATGTTTCTGCTCTACATTATTTACAGCTATTAAGATATGATTGCAAGTTTGTGTATATAAAATAGTTGGACTATAAGAGTCTGTATGTTGTGGTTATGCTCGAAGAAGTAAGATGTGTTATGTTTTGTTGAGGAGAGTAGAAGCAGTAGTAGCTGTCATTATTGTATTGTTAGGCATATCTGCATATAAATATATATCTTTTGAAATGCAATACTTCAATTCATCTATAAGCAAAGTTTGATTGTGGTATTTGATGTTTTCTTATTAGACTTGTCTTAAAACGGGAAGAAAGTTATGACTAGGGTAGTAGTTATTTTTCATATCATTTTCAAGCAAAAATAATTAAACAAACTATTAAAGTTTTTACAACTTATGGTAAATATTTATTTAGCCACTTCTTCCAAACAATGTATTTTTGGCACCTTAAGTTATTGGTAATTAATATTGACTTAGATTTGAGAACATGTAACAGCACATCACTCGTAAAATCATATCTCGCATCTGTTATATACAAAAGTTAGAATATAGTGTCAAATCACTTATGAACTGTATTTATGTGGATCACTTATGAGATGAGTATCTGGAAAGGAAACTTTGGTGATACAAGACATTAAGACAAATACATAAACAAATCCTTGGCAAAACAGCATTTATTATGATCTTATCCAACATAATTAGACAAAAGGGGCGTCACCGCAATTAATTACATAGCACACACTCATCATTATCTTTATTCTTTACTGTTCCAACACATTGAACTTCACAAATTTATAATCCACTATCCCTATGGCACATGGCCCTAAGTTCAGCATGTGAAAAATTTGCATGTGCCACTAATGTTGAGTCATTGAGGCACTTTCTATTCTATTACTCATTATCACATCACTTAGCTTTAGTGTGATTTTGGTATTAACCAACCCACTTCTTGAAGTCAGCAATGAAGTCAGCAATGATCTTTTAGAATAGAAAAATAGCTAGATAACTAGACCATGTTTAGAAAGATTATATAGAAAGAAAAATATTAATTATCATAGTTGTGGAGCCAGTAGCTCAACTACTCAAAGAGAAAACAAAAATAAGAGCACACTCTTTCTCAATTATCTCAAACGCCCATCAAATGTGCAGTAGAGTTAGTAAAGTACATGTAGCTTCTTTGTCCAAGTGTGACCAGATAAACCACAATGATAACATCTGTTGTGCCATAAAGTGTGTCACGATCATGTGTCGTAGATTCTGATTGGTCAAGAAGTATCATCGCCCATAGCTAATCATTCGATATATGGAATCGATTGATCAATCAAAATCCATGACACTAGGTTATGACATACTTTGTGGGAGCCCTCCCATTTGTGACAAATTCCTTCTCTTCCTACCAAATATAGGTGTAAGCAAAACAATGGTACATAGTTATCAGTGAATACCTTCATGATTGTGTGTTAGGTACTCTGATTTTAAGATTAAAAAATCAAGTACAATGCTTTATGGGGTAGCATAAATATTGAAGGACTAGGACAGAAGTTGAAAAACTTGTAGACACATATTAAACATGCATCAGGCGTCAAGTCAAGGGTACATTTACCTGCAATGCATGTACAAGGCATAGGAGTATTGCTGTTGTAAACTCATTAAAACTTAAAATTGTAAATGATCATTTCACTGGCTATAAGTGTTTCACAAAATTCTACATTATAGCTTTATGTTATGTTAGATGTGAGTTGTGACACTCCTAGACTTTACAACTCGAACATACCATAGAAGTTTATCCGAAAGAATCTATAAGAATCAGGGAACAATTTTGATTTTGTTTCCCTTCGCAGGGTTTGAATATCAGTCTGATACAATAGAGATTGTACCGCTGGAAATGCTGCCATGACTAGTAGCACACAGAGTCAAAGCACGCTCCAAATTGGCCACAATGTCAGCCATTGTTGGTCTATCTTTCCCTTCCAAATTTACACAATGCATAGCTGTATAGGCCACCAGCTCCACCGCGTCTGTTTCATTCAACTCTGGTGGTTCAACCCTCGGGTCCAGAATCTGCGACAAGTCTCCTCCCATGATTGCAGGCACAGCATAGCTTACAACACTCACGGGGGTGCCTCCATTCTCACCATGCCTGAATATAGCTCTCTTTCCTGTTAAGAGTTCTAGTAGTACCACTCCAAGCCCATAGACATCACTCTTTGCTGTCAAAACATTTAGACCATAATACTCAGGATCAATATACCCAACCGTTCCAGCTGCCTTCGTAGGCTGGTAATCATGGCCAGAATCTGGACTCATCAATGACAATCCAAAATCAGATACTCTTGCCGTCCAATTTGCGTCGATCAGAATATTAGAGGACTTGATATCTCTGTGAATTATAGATGGAACTGCATAATTATGAAGATATTCAATTCCTCGCGAAGCATCAAGCGCGATTTTGATCCTCATTCTCCAAGAATTCAAGAGACTACTATTCTTGTCCACATTGTTTTTGTCATGCAAATGATCATATAATGCCCCATTTGTCATATATTCATACACCAAGAGTCTTTCATCTTTCTCTTCACAGTACCCAATTAGCCTAACCAAATGCTTGTGGTGTAGACGGGACATGAACGCCAATTCTGACTCAAATGCACTCTCTTTCTCTTGAAACTTCTTCATCTTGGTACCAGTGTCACCCCTCTTGATGGCCACCTCGCGACCATCAGTGAGTTTGCCTCTATAAACAACGCCATAGCTTCCAGCACCAATCTTGTTCTCAAGTGAGAAATTGTTGGTGGCCGAAGCAAGCTCAGCCAGGTTGAACTCCTCCGCCCTGTCTGTATGTTTTGTTGACGATGTTCCGCTCCTCTGACGCCGCATTATTCTCGAGCCCTGACGGATGATGGTGGATGATCTCGAAGGCGGGCTATTATCATCACCATTTGAACTGCCACCTCTAGTAATTGTTGGCTGCACAGAATTATGGACTTTCTTCTTCCCCAAACAAACACCAGTCCACAAGCAATAAATTATGGTGCAAATGCCTGCAGCAGTTCCTACTGATCCAACAATGGCAAATACCAATAAGCCTGTTGTCAATTCCTTCGACAACGAAGGGGAAGGAGGCATGGATGGTGGCTGCGCCAATGGTGGTAAGGGCGGTGGTGGTGCCAACGGAACTGACATTTGAGGCGAACAAGGCTGTGGCTTGCAAATGTTACCATTTCCGGAACACAAAATTTGAGACTCAGGATACACGCCACACTTACTACAAGAAGATTGAACGCAAGGCCCTGGAAGAATAGGAGACAAGGGAAGCTCAAACCTAGGACTAGAACTAGAACCATCACTATTAGACCAACCAGGACCCCAACACATAACAGAAAAGTTCCTTGTTGTCAATCCACAAGTAAAATTGGAGCCAGAAACAATGGTCTCAAAAGAAACACCTTGAGTAACATTAACAGAGAACAATCCCCTACCACCCCAACAAACAACAGAACCATTCAATCTCCTAATAGCACAACTATGTTCAGCTCCAAGTGCTAACCCAGAATACTCAAAGGACCCTACTTTCGGAATATCAATTTGACCAAAACTATTACTCCCTCTACATACCAAAAACCCATTTGAATTCAACCCGCAAACATGTGATTCACCAGCTACAATACTCAGCATAGACATGTTCCCAAACTCACTCTCTATCTTTCTAGCAATAGACCCATTACCCCAACACCGAACCCACGAACCGTTCTTCGCAATTCCGCAAGAAAAACCCGACCCAGATGAAATAGAAGCGAATTGATCATACCCAGATGGCAATTCAAACGCACTATTGGTTCTCCAACACGACGCCATTCCGGCACCAACAACTGTAGCGCAAACTTGGGTGTCACCAACGGCGAGATTCTCGAATAGAACAGTGCCATTGTTGTAAAGTCTTCTCCTTTCAAAGGTAACATTGGAAGAGACAGTGTCCCAGCAGAGTAAGCTGTAGTTACCGGTCCTGAGGCCGCAGAAGTAGTTTCTTCCGCCGGAGATGACAGAAAATGAGACCTTGGGGACGACGGCGATGACGTGGCCGCGGCGGTAGCACTCAATGCGTTGGATTGGGTGTGACGCAACAATGCCGCACACGGTGGCGGAGCCGTCGGTGACGGCGAGAGTGGTGCCGGAGCCGAAAGCATGACAAAATGGCACTAGTAAAGAGAAAATGATGACGACGGCGGCGACGGTGAGGGTGAGGGTGACGGCGGAGGAGGGTGGTTTAGTGACCATCATCTAAAAGGGTGGTTTTTGAGACTTGGGGTAGTAATGGGTTGTAATCGTTTTAGCTTCATTGGTAAATGGAAAGAGAAGAAGAAGAAGAAGAAGAGAATGATGAAACGTTTGAAGGTGGTGTTTGGTTGTTATGGTCCTTTTCGGTGAACTCAGTTCTAAGTTGTAACACCACATCATAAACATCGTTTCAAACATTTCAACAATCAAATTTGGAACTGCTATGGTTTTTTAGGCCGTGTTTGGTTTAGTTCCTCTTTCTTTAAATTTTATTATATTCATAACATGAGCCTTTTTAATTATTATCTATCAGCGATAAATAATAGAGCATTGTATATTTTTACTTTTGACCAATAAATACTGTACTTTCTTGTTTTGACCAATAAATATTGTACTTTTTTTTTACCAATGAATATTGTAGTATATTTATTTGAACAATCATTTATCAATTACACTGTTTTTTTACTATAACCTTTGAAAAAAATATTTTTGTGAAGGCAAAAACTATTTCTCAAGATTTTTTTAGTAAAAAGTACTTGAGATAAAAATAATCGGTTGAAGTTTAAGATAGATGGTTTAGTGTGTTAAAGATAAAGTCTATTCTGATAAGAAATGTGTGCTATTTTTAGAGTTAAAAATCATAAAAAGGAGTACAATTTTGTGATTTCATCAATTTCAACGTAAAAATGTGTTTGCAAATTAATTCAAAGATATTCACCCAAAAAGAGAGTATTCACGTAGATTTCTTTTTGAAAGAAAATCTAATCCAAAGATCACTTAACCACACTTGAAAAATCCTTTTAAAATATAAGAACTACATTCAACGAAATTAGTGCTAGTTCTGATACATCGGAAATACTTTTATAACAAATAAATATGCTTTTGGATTATATTAAGTTGTCTATTATTAGAAGCTATGCTTCAATCAAAAATGGCCAAATTCTATGATAATATACAATGGGCCACATAGACCTTTCCAAAAAGAGAGTGAAAAGTCAAAACATGGGATACGGTTATTAGACCAAATTTTGTACTCCACGGTGGAAGCTCCATTTATTTATGATGAGGCTAAGACTAACTAGTATAAGCAATGAAAATATTAATTATTACATATTAAATTTTATTAAATAAAGTTGATGATAATTAACATACTTTAATATAAATTACTCCAAGAAAGACTAAAGAGATAGCCATATAGGTGTAGAGATGTGTGAGTGAAATTAATCAATTCCGCTGATCCCTTGTTGTCTCTGGTCAATTTTGCATGATCCCTCATTGTCTTTGGTAAATTCTGTTTAGGATTTAATATATATACACTGATAGTTTAAGTATTTTTTACACTGTCAGTAAATCATTCATATTGATTTAGCCAAAAAGACTTACTTTGTGGGTTCCTACCAAAACTAAAATGTTTTTTTTAGTAACAAGGGTATTTTTCCTGTTTTGAATAAGTAACTAATTCTTTTTGGATGTTTGGATCTCCTTTCCATTTCAAATGTATTACGGTTTCATTCCAAATGCAATTTGGTTCTTCATTTGTGCCCATTGTGGCCCTTCTTCTTATATCGTGTTAGAAGAAATATTTAACTTAAAAGGGGTGTATTAGAATATTCACAAGATATATAATATTTTTTATGAAAAAAAATATATTCAATAGTATTGTATAAGTTTTATACAATGTCATTACGTCATTTATCATTTATGTTTAATTATTGTTAACTTTTCATAAAAAAAGTAATATAAATAAATTATGTATAATATGTTGAATATGTGTAAATTTTTACATTAACAATACATAAATATTTCATTTATTTTATTATTTCATATAAAATCCCTCACTCTTCCTTGGTAGAGTGATGTATGATTTAAATACAAAAGTATATTGTTTTTAGCTTTTTGCTCCCTGTAATTCTGTTTTGTTTGTTGATAAAAAAAATCCATTTTTTAAAAATAATAATTATCAAATTGGCTATTCCTGTCGTTAAGACTTTAAGGTTGATTTGATTCACCAAAATAACAACGTATAGCATGCAAAAAAAGAAGCACACCTTGATATACAGACCAAATAGTTAGCACTATTTAATGCAATGAATTCAATGATTTTAAATTGTATTAGCTGGGTGGTAGCCGATAAATTAGGTGGCTTGAAATATTTGTTCAGCAATAATTTAGTAAACTCTATTTCGAAGAGGAAAATCGATTAAATTTTGATAGAAAAGAAAGGAAAGGGGGACCATTTACTATAAACTATTTCAGAATTGAACTTAACAAACTTTATAGGTGTTGGAAGTTATATTTTTTCCTATTGAAAATCCTTTTTAAATTTTATAAATTTTAGTTCTCAACAATAAGGTATTTTTAGAGTGTCTTTATTATGTACCCGAAAAATAATACTATCTTAGCTAAATCTTTTCTTATTTACCCTTATTATATTAAATATGATGCAATAATGGCTAATATGATTTGTTAGACATATTTGAAAACATATATTATTTTATATTCGTAATAATAATTACTAAAAGTAAGACGTATGATTAATAATGTAGAAATCGAAATCACTTTTTTTCACTTTTTAGTGTTAGTTCGAAATTTAAATACGATTAATTAAGGAATTGAAGTCGCACACGCAACCATGAAGTTAATCTCTGAACCTAAAATTCCAAAAAAGTTAATTCCGCTGAATTTAATTGTTTCCTTAATATGAATAGTACTATATATCTGTACCAACTTCATTTTAACTAAAAATTGGAATTAATCTACAACGCAATAGCCATTTCTATGCATGCATAACAATATAGTGGTAATGTTTTTTTTATACTATCAAGGGTATTTTATCACCCTATGAGAAGATGTGATTACCTTGCGAACGAGTGTCATTTTCAAGAATCGAGCATTTTATTTTTTGGTCTCCATTTTGAGAAGTGGTACAAGTTTATCATTAATTAATATCAAGTAGTTAGACTTCATTTTCACATAGTACTCAACAAAATTAAATAGATTAATCCTTTGGAGAAAAATTTCTTCCCATCTTCAAAGATGTACGACTAAAATGTTATGACCTTTTCAAAGTCACATATACCAAAGGCAACAACAAACAATTAATTAGTGGGTTACATTTTGACCAATTTATTCATATAGCTGACAGAAAATTAAGAAGGAGGGTGAAGTAAAGAAGAAAGCACCAACCATGAGGACAGTGATATTTAGCTTGATTGGTGATATGCATGAGAATTTGTATTCATTTTGTCTCCAGTAACATTGGTCTCTATTTGTTTAAGATGAGACCGACACACTTAGTGAAGAATAAGTGCAGTAGAATCATAAAGAATTGGAATTGTCAAGAAACAAGTGTCAGAAAAAACAGTGAAGGTACGAGTAAGGACATTATTGTGTATTGTGAGTATAATCATGGCTGCTGCAAAAGGTTGAGAAGTAGCTTAGGGGTAGCCCGCTCAATGAAATTAATGACTGCAAATCTCTCGGAGGTTAAGGGTTTGAGTTGTAAAGGTTTTCTAATATTTAAGCTTAATAAGTGTTTGCTCAGTAAATTTATGGAGTCGCATGTCAATACTGAAATATTAGATATCTTAGAGCTGAAATACAGAGTAAATATATCCGCATGTTCTTCAAAAGGACAAAATAATTAAATACTAGACAAACACCCTTAGTATAAGTAATACTCCATGGTTTATATAATAAGATATATTTTCCTTAAATTTTGATGTGTACTTCTACTGTTACTGTGGGGGTATGAATAGCCTTATGAAAAGAGCAATATTTCATGTTGGATTTTTATATGAAACAACATAAATTAAGCCTTCTAAATTAACAATCTAAACTGACCCAGGATGGAGTTCTGTACTTACTGCATAGTAATAATACTATTTCATCAACTCTCACTATTGAGCTGAAATAAATGCTTTAGTGATTAATGGATCCTACAAAAACGGCCATTAATTTTCGGGGATGTGCTGCTGAACATTTGAACTTGAAACTCATATGTCCATATGCAAAAGTCATCAATCTAAATGCTAAGAACTCCAGCTTTCTGTAGAAAATCATTTACTTTGCAACTATATATATTACATGCCTGCATTAAAATTATAGAGTTCAATGTAGTTGTATTGGTTGATATAAGATCACTATCAAGCTGAAATTTAGGCATCCATATATTCAAATGTGAACATGAACTCTCAAGTTGAACTTCAACAAATATTTCTGTATTTTCTTACCGAAGAAGAATGTCAAATGTAATTAAGTCAAACACAGAGGGTTAACACAATTTTCCATTTTCTTAATGATGTCAAAGAAAGTCGGTTCAGGGATTGCAAGTACTGTGCTACTAATATTAGAGTCAAAAGGGTAATAGGAAAATGTTATTTTGGTAATGTTCAATCTTCCCAATCAATGGAAGACAAAAGTAATGGGCAGAAGTTCTGTACAAAGAACAAACTATGATCAGCATGTAAGAAATAAAAATACACAGCATGAGACAGTGAATTACTTGTGTTTCTTATAGACAAACTCAAAATTGTGATGGAAAGCTTTGCTATATGAGGAAAATAAGCTCTCATGATATCATGACAGATATGGATAATTTCAACAGAGTAACTGAACCATCATCCAGAATATGCTCTCATGAGATCATGACTTGTAAATATTGGAAAGCCATGGATGCTTTAATGCTTGTCTTGCAGTGGGCCTTCTTTTGGGGTTGATGCTAAGCAAGCATTTGACAAAGTCTATAAACATAGTATCAGTAACTTGTAGGTGTTGTTCCAATGATGACTCCTCCGGAATTATGTACTCCAGTTGATTAGTCTCCTGTGTACAATACCAAAGATTAGTTGGAAACAAGTGATGGAATTTATAAGGAGGAAAAGTTGGAAACTAACCTCATTCACATGATAAATATCATATTCTTTGGTGAAGTACTTGTGTGTTTCCTCTCCTTTCGCCAACATGTCCAGGTCAATAGGACCAAGCATTCCAATCATGCGTGCGAGAATCATCACAACTGCATCATTGGGAAAGAGCACCTAGAGATGGCACAAGGGCTCAGGATAAATAAACTACAACAAAATCTCAGAAGATACAATATCCCTCAATTATATTAGCTTAACAAACTGATATATCTGGCTAAATTATACTGAAGAAAATCAAAATTCTGAGTTCATATTAAAGCTGTAGAAAAAGTATTTCATTAATATCATAAAAAGGCAAAGTACAACATACTTCACCGGAGCATAGCTCAGCCAATATACAACCAAGAGACCACATGTCAATCTTTTCATCATATTGAAGGCCTAACATCACTTCAGGAGCTCGATAGGATCGGGATTGTACATAAAGGCACAGATGGTCTGTTTGAAAGCAACTGCTTCCAAGATCGATAACCTTTATCTCACATCTTTTGTAACTTTTGATAAGAATATTTTCTGGCTTCAGATCACAGTGGACAATTCCCAAGTTATGCAAGTATTGCAATGCTTCCAAACATTGACGAGTAATTATCTGCAAAGAAGGATAACAACTTAACAACAACCTGGTCATCATGCTTTAACAACTTCTCTATCTGTTACAAGAAGCCATTCTATTCAAATTGGTACACTGTCTACAATGAATAGGTATTGTTCAGAACTTATAATTTAGAGGAGCCACAAATGAGTGAACATTGTAGGTCTGAGGGATCAAGGGTGTTTTAGACAACTAACAAGATAACAACTGAATAAGTAATCATGTTGAATACACACAGAAGTTATTAGTCTTTGAACCAACCTGCAACCTGTTTAATGTAAAATATGCTTCCCCTCCAGATTCTTGGTTGAATTTCTGAAATTCATATAAGTTTGCGCGCAGAAGCTCAGTAACAAGAAATAAATGCTCCTGCAAAGTTTCCACTTTCCACTTAAGATAAGTGACATTATATTAATATTTAAGTCTAAAGAGGATGGGAGAAGATAGAAAAACAAATGCATAAATTTCTACTAGATCATTGTAAAAGCTGTAGAAAAAAGGATTAATCTGTGCTCAATAATTAGTTTCCTTGTTAAGCATGCATGATTTCACAAATATTTTAACATAGCTTGAACTAAATGAAAGGTTTATATCTTACATGAAAACAATCCAGCTGTATATTCAGCCTTCACGACATACCTGATGGTAGAAATAGTCATAGAGTCGCAATATGTGGCGTTCATCTGTTGGGTCATGCTTATTAACAAGTTTCAGAAGCTTGATTTCATCTAAGCTTTGATCAAAGAAGTCTTTGTCATTTTTAATAATCTTCAAGCAGACATCTACTCCTGTCTGAAGATCATGTGCCTGAACAACTCTACTGAAAGCAGCTGAACCAAGATATTCTGTTATATAATACCTCCCAGCTATGATTGTGTTTAGCACAATGGGCAGTTCCTTGTTTTCTTCAAATCCAGTCCTGGAGATGCCATAATCGATGAGTACAGATGGAACTCAATTATAAGGCAAAATCAACATTGCGAACAAAAATCAACATTGTAAAATGCAGAGTGGATAGCCTTGATAGCAATTTCAGAACAACTAAATTATAAGGCAAAATCAACATGTGAACACGATTGATGCCAAATTGCGGACAAAAAACCAACAGAAATAAGAACTAAAAAATAAGACAAAGGGTGGTATTTAGCTCAAAATTTATTAACTCTCATTCTCCTACACATTCAAAATCGATATATTAACCAGCATTACCAGGAATATTAAGTAGAAATGAAAGTTTATAACACAAGACCATCTTTAAACAAACCTGTTCTTTCTATGTATAATTCTCAGGTCAAATACTTCATATTCATCATCGTGAATATACTTCAAGAGCTCATCATCAGTAGTATCCTCTCCAGCTGCTGCAGTCTCTGGATCTTGGCACTCTTCAGAAAGTTCTCCCCCATGTCGAGCTTCATAGATGTCAAGTCCATTTGGTGGATCAGTTTCAGCAAGTTCGATAGTTAAGTCATAAGGACCCTTGTACCCCTTAGTATTGTCTTTTTTAGTGTCGTAGTCAAAATTTTGATTCATAGTATGCTGTGATTCAGAATCAAAAGAAGTAATATCCCCAACAACCTTCAAGAGAAAATCGTTCATATGAATTTCCTTCAAATTAGGATAACTGAAGTTTGTAGGATCTCCATCAAAATGGTCTTTATTATCCATATGACAGTAGCCTTCTGAATAAGTCACATTTCCATCTGCTACTGATGAATGATTATAAAGGCATGCCTTGTCCATGTAACCACCATTTCCCTCTAATCGCAATTCTTCATTTTTGTGATCAAGACCCGAAGAATGGTCATGCTCGTTCTCATTTTCTGCTGGTATGACAAACTTATCCCCAGCCTGACACCCAAAGAAATCCAGCCCTTTAAAATTAGGGGTCATGAAGCATTCATCATCCTTTTCATTATACCAATGTGGTTCATTTTGCATATCAAAATCGTGATAATCACGTGCTGTGCCAAATTGAGACAACCTATCTGACGAAGACTCAGAATCATTCTGAGTCTGAGATGAGGAACGGATTCCATATGGATTTATGAACTCTGCACACAAAAAACAACAACTAGGTTTTAGGATGCTCTCTATTCAAATCAGTGCACCGATGAACAAAATCAATTAAGAAAAAGGGAACGAGTGAATGACATATACAAGAGGTCAATAATCATGATTTGAATAAATCCGGTATGAACAAAGGAAAAGTTAATCGTAATCTGAAATTCAACTTAATGCAAAATATAGTGGAGAATAGCTGAAGTTTATATTTTTGACAAAGATAAAAGAATTGCATTTGCATGCCTAGGCTAATCTTGTTGAAATTAATGGTAGTTGTGTTTATCAAATAAACAAGAGGAATACTAAACACAAATCCAACTGAATTGTGAGAAACATAAAGCCAAATAAACAAAATCGAAGTTGGATGATCAATTATGTGATCCAAATATGCAAACTAAAACTAGCAGAAAAGCACAGATAAAAATACCACAGCAGAGCAGAGTAATAAACAGAGCAAGTGAAGAAAGTGAAATTCAATTACATGAATAGTAATAATCATTGATGTAGAAACAAGAAGTACCTGAAGAAGAGACACGAGAAGTGAATGAACCTATGCTAACAAACTCATCATCAGAAGAAGCAGAAAAGAGTGTTCCGGCAGGTTCCGATGATCGGAGCTTGACCGGCGGTGGAGGAGGGACCATAGGAAAGAAGAAGTTTTCATAGTCAAAGGTTGCCAGATCAGCATCACCGGAACTTCCCTTCTCTATGATGTCTTGTCTTAGTGCTGACTCAGCCTCTGAAAGACCGTTCTTCCTTAAAAACTCTATCACTGCTTCTACATCGTTTGACACAGCCATCACAACAAGAACAATAACAAAAACTCGGTGGTGATAATGATAGTGAATGAGGTTGAGAAATGTGAAGTGAGAAATATGGGAGGGATAAAAGTGTAATAACTCGCATGGTTTGTATTTGTAATGTGCATGCTTCCTCCTACTGAGAGAGAGTTTGAAATAAAAGAGAGAGAAAGAGAAAGAGAGATTCAGCGTGTCTCTCTAACTATGTTCTTTTTGTGTGTAAAACATAAGCTAAACCAAGGGTGACTTTGTCTTACCAACTTTGAAAAAGATCGACGATGTTAAATTAAGATAGAGATTACATGTCTCACTCTACGTTCTCACCTAATTAAATGTTATATTTTATTAAATAAAAAATTATAAAAACAAAATTAATATTTAATATTATTGTGTGAAGTTTAATCGGCAAAAATTATCATAATCAAATATTTTTGGTATTGAGGATCATTCTTCATTTCTTTGTTAGATCTAGGTTGCTGTTTTTGGTGGGTCACAAGCAGTAATTCTGGAAAATCATTTTTTTCACTTCACATGTAATATTGCATGTCAATATAAATGCAATTAAATATTCAAGTACACATTATATTTTAAAAAATGAAAAAAAAAATAGATATACTAAATGTTGTCATAAATAAAATATTATATTATATAAATGTAAATGTCTTAACTAAATAGTATATTAAGAGTGCTGAAACATCAGAAATTAAATATGTTCCTATATTTTTATTTACTATTAGTTATTATAATATAACTCAAATATTTATTGTTATGAAATCATTATTCAATAAATATTTTTATAAGTAACAAGTAAGATTGCAAATAGATTAAGCTATATAAGTTTTGGTTTGTAGAGTTTGATATGTACCTGCCACCTATTTGGTTTGACTGAAAACTTGTTTTTATCATAGATAAACATTTTAAATAAAATTAAGTAGAGGAACATACAACAGACTCACATTTCATGTCTTCCAACTTAATAAGTTGAAGTGACTAAAAACTTAAAAGCCTAGACTTGGAATCTTCAATTGTTTTATATTTTCAAAAAAAATCCAATTTTCTAATACATATAACCCTTAACAAATTGCTTGTATTTTATATAAAAAAAGTATATACTTTTCAATCGTTAAGTATTAAGTATTCTTTATTATGTACAATTTTTTAATAAATAAGGTGGTTGAGTAATCTAAATAGGTTTGTTTATTCATGTCCCATGCTTTAGTTTGTATTAGCTAAGCCTTTTGAAAAGTCTAAGTACGTTATTGCCAAATAAGTCATCTAACATATTCTACCTTGTTAACTACGACTTGTCTTACTTTCGTGCTTATTAAAATAAAAATAACACTGCATGTTCTACATTTCGTATTATTCCACGGTAATAGATTTATGATTTTTCAGGTATTGACTAATTATCATCCTTTCACAAATTTTTTTGTAACATGTGATATAAATGCATCATTCTCTATAATTAATAGTTAAATACCAAATTCAACATGCTTTTTATTCTCCAAGTTAAATGATATTTGAATTCATAGAGGTTAATTATGATATTTGGGTTATTATTATGTTTATCAATTATATATGTTGACTTTTGAATGTATAATAAATTATTTGGAGTGATTGAGTTTAGCCAATATTTAACCTACTATAAATTTATACAGTTATATATATATATAGATCATGATGTGAGATATTACTAAAATCCCACTTAGATGTTGAATAATATTTTGAGAAATTAGTTTTTCATCTACAGCATACTAGATGAATAAAATATACAATAATTTTCACTATTTATATTTAGAAATAATTTTCTCCTTGTTTATTTAGGGTGAAAAGTCAACATGGGTATGGGTCCAGCTAGGACCCTTTCATTTTGCATCTTCATTTCTTTGCCAGTTTTTACTTTTCATTTCCAGAACATGATTTCTGTGTTCCTTTCATCACTTTTTCACTCTTTGGTTGGTGGGGGAGTTCATCGATCCTTTTCATGAAACTATTAAATGAATAAAAGTCTTCAATAATTTAATTTCCTCTTTAGTTTGATTATTTTTCTCTTGCCCTTTTTTCTATATAAAATAGAGATATTCATAATATTCTTGCCAGCTTAATACTCTGATTTTTCTCCAATGCAATTTTATATCCCTCTTCCCTTATTTGAATATAAAACACCAGAAGCAAACACATTTAAAATATGGACAAAAATGCTTTCTTAAGCAATTTTGGCTGCTGAGGCTGTGACACAAAGAAGCAACTTAAAGAAAGGGTCAAACTAATTATCATTTTGAAATTTTGGATAAGGAAGCAAATTCAGAAGCATATATTGATGCATAATGGATATGTTCAGATAATATAATAAAATTGAAGCTATGAAAAAGTATATATATCTATTAAATTCACATTGAAGCAAAGATTAGTAAATTAATCTATAAAATAAGTAGGACCACATGCACATGCATGTACAATCTGTGAATCGTAAGAGTAAATTGAACTTTTTTTACTGGTCTAACCTACTTTTGATTGGAAGGTAATGAAATGAATAAGAGAAAATATATTTTGTCCCAAAGTTTGTACTATTTTATATACCATGTTTTTTTATTGATCAGAAAAATAAAATATGAATTAAATATATATTAACTTTATATTTTTGACCAATAAAAATTACATAAAACATAAATATACAAATTTTGGAACAGAAAATATATTCAGGTAACTGAGACCCACCATCGATGATAATGTTGTATCTCAATTCTATGAAACAAAGTAGCCACCCACTCCATTCTTTTCCAGATGATCAGTCACTAGGCTCACTCACCGGGCAGGTATATAAAATCATTAACCTCTTTTCCCCCTCTTTCATTTGTTCCCTTTATGATTATTGTTGTCCTTGCTTTTCTTTTTAACCCTTTTTTCTTCTTCTTTTTTCCTTTTTCTTCTCTTTTCTATGTAGCCCAAGATAACATTTGAATATCGACTGAGTTGCCCGTTATTGAGGCCACGAGAAACATGCTAAAGTTCTTTAATATGTTAATTTATATTAGATATAATGAAGATCAGTTATAGTGTGTGACTATTGCATGGCTGAAGCTCAAAGCATAGATAGTACGTTTCAAATAAATGATACTTGAAATGTTTCAAAGCAACATTTTCTTCACATTGTCAATCTTATTAGAGTGCTTTTTTAGAGGGACAAAACTCCATTATAAATGGTCAAGGTAAATGACATGGTCCCTACCAAAATAATTGGTTATTATCGTCTATTTTTTGTTTGTGAACCGAACCTTTAAAATCAGGAGATTATAGTAATATACCACAGAAACAGCAAAGAAAAAGAAACAATTGTTTGAGCTGGTTTCTGTCCCTTAGATCCAAAACTGCAAACTTTGAAAATAAATTTTTTTCCACAGAAAAAAAATATATGCATTTACAATATAAATACACGACATTTCATTGTTCATCATTTATTTTTAATTATCATTAATTTTTCAAAAAAATACAAATGAATATTTGATGATACACTTGCCGTGTAAATCTCTACAAACTTTTTTTTAAGGATGCATAAGAGCTTTCTTTATACTAATCATGATGCTTTTTTAATTGTTACTGTATTATACCATAAATTACTTTATTATGTTGCTGAAATTGGGGACTATGTGGTTAGTTAATGGCTCTTTTAAATTCCCACGTCTGACCATGATTATGAATTATAATTGCCAGCATTGAATGTCTCATTGGATGCCCACGTCTAGAAGCGCCTTAATAAGATAGGTTAGAGCGTGGATCATTGAAAAAAATAGGACAAAAAATTGATAGTTTCCTAATCCCATTCAAAATGAAAGCCAGTGAAGGAAAATTACAAGTCCAACAAACATTTCCTACCAAATTATATTAGAAAATGATTGCTATGATTGGTATTTGACTAATTAAAGGCACATTGTTAATAATATAAGACCTTGTTAGATATTTAAGATGATTAAAAAGTCAAATTTTTTATTTATAAGAACAACATTTGTTAGATGCGACAATCATGCACTTGAAAGCGATTAATTCTTCCGCTAAAAAAATAAAAAATATTCTTAGTAGTACGGAAAAAAATAAAAGAGACAATATACTTTGCAGCATAATTTCTACCATGAACCCGCCCCCGCCCCTAGAGATGGATCTAAAACAAGACACTATGATGATTACGTGATTTAGTATTTTTTTTAATTGTTATTGTAGATTCTATACTATCATTTATTGTATATTGTCACATACTATCGTTATCATTTCCCTAATTCTCATACCTAAACAATTAAACATGTTTTCCTCTTTCCTCTTTTCACTACAAAAATCAAATCCAAAATAGCTTTGACCTTTACATTGTTTTTAACTTCTATTTTGTTCTTTCTATTTCCTATTTTTGTGGTAATTTATTGAATAGCGACCCACTACTTTTGTTTTGGGTTTTGGGATATGCAGCTTTTGGTTGAACATGCAAAATCTGAATAAAAAATAGAAAATTTTCGTAAATATTTGTGTGAACGTTTTAGTTATGATGGATTGGCTGTGCTTTTAAAAAAAGATGCTTCAAAACGCAATTAGGAATCTGAACACAGAAGAAATAAGTGGAAGGAGAAACGTGGTGGGTCCTACTACTCTACACCGTTCCATAGAAGAATTCTAGACTTTGTGTGAGAAAGGGTGGGTGAGGTGAGGTTCTAATCAATGTTTTAATTAGGCCATTAAGTTTTCATTTAATGGTTATTATTGAATCTTCTCACTCGTATATAAAACTGGTTTTCTAACTAGATCAAACATCCTATAGATATAAATTGCTTATTCTAATAATGTTTCGGATTATAATATAATGGTTGTCACATCAAAATCTATCAAACCTTTAATGCTTTCACGAAAGGAATGATGCCAGATCTCTCAAGAGAGAAACATGATGTTAAATTACATTTCAAACTTAGTTTGGGCCTCCAACAAGAACCTTCCACATCATGCAAGATGGAGATGTCCTTAATACTTTAAATTTATCTTCTTTTTTTAGTATTTTTGTTGTACCAAAAAAACCATTTGATATATTTGAATAATAATTTGATTGTCTAGTCATTATCTGCCCCTCGTCAAGAACTAGACTATCTCAGTTTTGCTCCCTAGCTTAATCTTCAGCAATCGATCAATGTTTGGCTGCTGAAGATGTTAGTGGTGCTGAATTGGAGTATGGCGAACAAATTCAACTTATAACAGTTGATCGATTGCTAAAGGTTAAGCTAGGGAGTAATACTGAACTAGTCATGTGCGCAGTTTGAGAAGCAACGGAAATGTTGGACAAGGTAACCACACGATGGTTGGGGTGTTGTCGTGAGGGCGTAAACAGATGAAAGGAAAAATATCATTTTATTTTGTTGTGTCTTGTGTCTTTGGGAGCATAGAACAAAATAAAGTATAGAACTAGATTATAGTGCGAGTCAGGCCCACAACGTCTTATGATGGTTGCATATGGGTGGCGCAGATGGGGATTTGTTATCCCAACTACGTCCTGACCAATCACAATGAAACAAAACTGATAAAATTATGAATATTCAATTTTTTTAACTGACGTGACATAATATGATTGATCTGAGACAGAGTTTAGAACATGATTTGGGACAGCAGATCCTTGTCCTCGGTGGCGCTATTATGTCTTAGGTCTCTTGTAGTGTCACCCACCTAAATCTGCCATGCGGCGTTGCATGCATGCTAACGTTGTGACAATATTTGTCATTCTTAAAAAACAAAAAATCTAACATTATTTTTAAAGGTAGTCGATCATGTGAGAGACACTGCAGGAGATAGTAGCAGCACCATGTGGGAAAAAACAACTTCTCGTCATTAAGTACTTTTAAAACAACCTCATCATAAGAATAAGAATATGTTTTGCAATTCACCCATTTTGATTAAAAAAGGCATGGAAGGATGTCATTCTGGGATACTAGTAAATCGCATGACATCATTTATTGAATCTTTTTTAATCTCCAATTTTTATTCAAAGTTAAAAATTTGTCCCTCTCGTTCTTACATAACAATGTATCTCTCACTTGATACATCTCACATATATGTTGAGATTATAATCACATAAATATATTAAAAAAAGTTATTTAGGGAAATTAACTTTTTTTTTTATGATCAACTGGGTAAAAAGCCCAAACAATCTACACGATCATATAACTATCTTCTCTAAAAGGAATAAAGGGTGCAACATTTAAAAACATTCCAGTGAGTGCCGTCGTGATTCATGTTATCCAACAAGTTCGCGCATCTATTAGTCTCAAAATCCACGTGATGAAGAAAAATGTCATTCACAAATATATTAGAATCCAAATTAGTTTATAAATCCCTACAATTCAAGAATTAGTATTCGACTAGATTCCTTGAGTCCAAACCCCTAAACCCTACTAACAAGATATTGTCTAGTTGTATAAGGCTTCGTTAGATCTTAGGAGGACCAAAATGTCAAGGGTTCGATTCTTGGGATTGACACTTGTTGAGAGGGTAATCATATATCTTAAAGAAATTAATTCCTTATTCAAAAAATGGTAAAAAAATATCATTAATCGTACCAAAAAAATCTCTAAACCCTACTCAACTTACTATTGTATCTTCCTAATCCCTATTAATGCAATGTAACAATTAGGAATCCATCCCGAAACTGCAGACATATTCCTGAAGGCCCAAGACTCAACATAAACATTGAAAACTAAGGCCCATGATCGATTTCGACTAATAGAGTAAGCTTTAGATATTCCAAATCGCCTTTTTTATAATAAAAGATTACCAACCTGTGTTTGGTTCAACTTTTATATATTTATTTTCTCCAAAATTGCATTTATACATGTGGCTTAACCAAAAGAAAAAGTCTAAGAAATTATTACATTGCTGTTTTAAATTACTACTACGTGATATGCACATAACACTAACTCTAACTCCATGTATTATTAATGGCACACATGGTAACAATAAGGGAGACTGGTGTAAGAGATATTAGCGTAATTCTCCTATAAAAATTTGATACGAAGGCTGTGTATAATAACAATAGGCCAAAACCTTAAAAAATGATTATTTACATTATAAATTATTTTGTGGCTTTGCTTTAAGGAAACTTCGTGGTTCATGAGTATATTTTTAATTTCGGGAGACCATAATAAATTACGAGACTTAATTATGATGGATTGGTGTTATTTTTTTAACGATTTATGCACAGGTGAAACTCCTAATAAATCACTTAATTAATAATCCCTTATATATAGCTAATCTAACCTAATAAGGCAGAATTTTGGGACCTTTTCTATGGTCTTTTTATTAGCTTCTGTCATAATCTAAGACCATTATCGAAACTCTGTGGTTTTGGTGTGTGTGAGTTACATTTTTTGAGAAGCTGGTAGAAATGTTGATAATCTAACTAATCGGGTATGATGGACCCTCTTTCATCTAACAAATTGACAGGTTTCTATCATTCTAATATTATCAAAAGAAATAACATACTATTTTGATTTGAATAGCCTATAACATACTAGTTTTGTTTTGTTTTATAAGTGAGACGCATAACAACTTAATATTAGTAAATTAACTCAGAGAGATATATTATTTTGATTGGTTCCTCTAGATATATGGGTTGATTTGGTTCGGACCAAACTCAAACTCAAGAGAACCAAACCAACCATTCTCGAGATCGAAAAACACCAAACACACCTAAGAAATATTGTGTTGATTGAGTTGAGTTATTTGGTTTTCTTAGCTCTATCCAAACCATATCCAGCCCTAAATTCAACCACTTATGTAAATGTTGCACACACCGTAGAATCAGAAAAAAAAAAAACAAATTATTGATTTTACCTTTACATTTAATAAAAATATCACATTACATTTAAAGAGTAAAATTAACTCATTATAAAAAAATCCCTTTATTTTTTGTGTACTTCTCTCTCCAGCAATGAAGAATATCCTAACTCTGAATAATTACCCATGTCTCAAGACATTTATTTCTAACAAAAAAAAACCACTTGATCAACGTATCACTTTCATATCTTATAGAACATGACAAGGGACTCTTCGGATATTTAAAAGACAACCACCACGCTGATGTTAAATAACTATTCAGAGATCACCAACTTTGATTCTATGGTTAATTAGTACTATAAAATTGATTAACTCAGTGCTTTTGTATTTTATTCATGCTTCTCCATTAATACTCAACAGGTCATATCTAAATATACACCATCATAACTTTTCTTCTTCAGAAATTTGTGACAAGTCTTGTCTTCTGTAAAAAAAGTATTTTTTATTTTATTTTAAAGAAATAGGTTGCGGTCATCTAAACTTCTAAACTACACTATCAAGTATACGCAGTATACAATGTTCATATCCAATAAATAATTATATATTAGTATTTGGGTGACTCACTTCCACTATGAGATATAAAATGTGTGGCCTTTTCGAATAATAATAGAGGAAGAGTCATTATAGACGTACAGTTCAAGCACGTGACTATAAACCTTAATAAATAGTAGTCGACAATACTGACTTTGGAAACTATCCGGTTAAAACAAAAAACAAAAAAACTTATTTTATGATAAAAAATGTATATACCAATTGTGTATTATTACTATATTATCTAGTATGCATTTTTAATCATCGTTAACTCTTCAATAAACTAAAACATATGAATGATGAATGATGTATCGATTATACATAAATATTTATACTAACAGAGCATATATATTATAAAGCTATTTGATTACGTGAATACATAGATGTTGTAATTTAAGAACAGATTTTACGAGTGAAGTTATGAACAATATCACATGTTGTTCAACATAGTATGGTTCCACATTAGATAGTTGCAAAATAAAAAATCTCAGACCCATTGCAAAAGAAAAGGGTAAACTAAATATAAAATTTGAAGTGAATAAGTGCACACTTGACATGGACCGCCGAAAAAAATCATAAGAGAATATCTTTTATTGAAAAGTAAGTACAATAATCTTTTGTTACATTCAAAGCATTGTTCCTCACGAAAGTTATCATTTTATGGATTCTTATCCATGGCTTGATGATTCGAAGATACCGTTAACAATATCGAACTTACTTTTATGAAATAAATCAATAATCTGATAAACTTATTATAATATAGACATATTAATTATTTATTGGTTTATTTTCTTTTGAAGTTAGCAATGTTGTCACTCATAAAAGTAAATAATAACACTTATTTCTCTTGAACTTATCTTGATCAGTGATTTTACACATTGATATGCACAATAATAATGAATTTACTTATTTAATAGTAATAAATAATCTTTGAGAAAATTTGGTTGTAAGTAGTAGTAGACACATTGTTTATCTATTGATTTATCTTTTGTTGAAGTTAACAATCATTTTACCTATTGCCACAACAATCATAGAAGAAATATTTTCAACTTTAAATTTTTAAAAAAATAGGTATTGTAATCGAAAGGAATATGCATAAATGATGCGACTTATATTGAACGAGAAATGCTCAATAATATTAATAGTGAGTTAATGATTGAATGATTTTAAATATCAAATCAAATAAACTATTATGAAGTTTTTGAAATATTTGATTATGTAGTGGAGAGATAAAGTTTTACATGATCGTTTGTGTCTTGGTGTGAATCTTTAATCCAAAATTTCAATGGTAAGGAAATCAAGATGGAGAGGGCATACATGATTGTTTGTGTATAGAAGCGTGAATCTTTTATCCACATTATATTTTATTCAATTAAATATGTCAAACTGATTTGTCAATCTCTATTAATTTTTTGACCTAATTTACCAACCGTGGAAAACTCTAAAATTTTAGGTCTTTATCATAATCACATCAAATTCATAAGATTATAATCTATATTCCATCTCAATAATTTTTCCTTCAAATTTCTCGAAGATAATACCCTACTAGAGTTAGAATGAAAATTCTAAGAACCAATTCCAACAAATTGTTTAGAGCTTAGATTATTACCAATTCTTAGCATTCATCTTAAAAATTGCAATTCCACCATGAGGTATTTGTTCATAATAGTGTGGGTCAGCAAAACATTGTTACTGCTATCACAATTAATTTATTATTTTTACTGTTATCTTCATTATTATCATTGTCATCATCGCTATCATCACCTCGATCCACAATTGACACCACCACCCATATTTAATTATTACCATTATTATTATCATCACTACTCACGATAATCACCATTCACCTAGCGCCACAACCATCATTAATATGTTAGAATTGAACTGAATTTAGAATTATAAGATATGTAATAAATCCCTTATTTGTTAAAGGAATTTAGGATGCATTTTGAATTTGGAAGTGAAACATTTAATATTTTGAAAAGTGTTAAGACTTAGATTTGCATGATTGGCTTACTTAATTTTTATTCTTTAAAAAAAATACCTTAGGGCATATGTTAACACAGCCCTTAACATCAAATTATCACATTTATACGTTCTAATTATTTGCAAACTCATACATATATTGTATGATTCTAAACTGGTTCCAATAAAATTGGAATTATAATTATAATTATATTCAAAAGTATAATTTTAATTTCATACACCAGAGACATACCTTTCTTTAATTAACCTTTTCTAGCTTAATCCTGTATTCTTGGAGTGATTTATTTGGAAACTGAAGTTATTGAAGAGAAATAATATACATATTCAATTTTTATAGACAATATTTTTTTTAAGAGAGGGGTGAGCCCATAGTTTGAAGAATGATCAAATAGATATACAACATTTATCTCAATCTCCCTATATTGACTTAGTTTCAAGAATAACATAAATATTTTACCATATAGTTTTATATGAAATCATTTTGTATAAGAAATGTGAAATCAACACAAGTTATTCAAGAGTTAAATTCCAAGAATGATTTAGGACTCTATTAAACCTCTCTAGTTCATTAGGTTTTAAGTTGTAGTATTGGATTAAACTATAGTCAATGTAACCTACTGGGATAAAAGAAAAAACTCGTTTTATTGGGAAATAGTACCACACACATACAAGGAATGACACCTAGATTTTTTCCATAAAAAGGCTTTCCAACATGTTTAGGATACTAAGAAAAGTAACTTCTAATGGAGAAGTTGTGAATTTAGTATTGGGTTGTGGCATACTATTAACTTTTCCCAATAGAATCTTATATTTTTATATCCTAAACACGTGCTCATAAATACACGTTAAAAACTACAAACGTAACTTATTCCATTGTAATATAAATAACTTTATGCAAATGTTAACAAGTTTCAAGAAAGAAAAAATGAAAATTAAATAATATATTTTTTGCATATGAAAATGCGTTCAACTTAGTTTTTCAAAACTGTTTTTTTCTTCTTATGTATTCCTTTTATACAGTATTTTAAAACATTTCTTAACAAAACACATACTTTATTTCTCAAACTGTTAGGAATCGGAATACATGATTATGTTATCCAGGATTAGTATAACAACATCATAATCACAATGTTAGCTACTGTGATGGACAAGGCAGTTGATATAAGTCCCTATAATTACCAAACTCGATCATTGATTTCCTCATGATCTCAGAAAATAATCAATACACATTATTACCTCTCGATAAATTATATTGATCATAATATTTATATATTATCAATGTAAAGATTTATATAAATTAATAATTGATCAATTATTTATTTGTATTATTTTTTTAAGAATTAATAATTGTTATTACATTTGTGCTTTTTCAATTGAATTGTTCTCTTTAATGGCTAAAGTGTAAGTGGTCGAAAAATAAACACTAAAGTTATTAAAGAAATTTCATAAATTTGAGGTGAGCTTATTAAGAAAAATCTGTGTCAATCTCTTCCTTCACTTAACCACTTGAGAATATGCATAATTTTACAGCACTAATACACTTTTTTAATACATATCACTGAATCAAATTAAACAGATTAACCCAGCAGAGAGGCATGACCCACTATATCTTGGTAGCTCCACTCTACTTCACAAAGAAAAAAAGTTGTTTCTACTAATTTATAAACTAATGAAGGGAACACAATCTGTAATTATATATAAATGGGTAGTTAATAAAAACCCATATATGAAATATCATGAAATCTCATGTCACAAAACATTTAAGATTTTAATGTATTACATGTACTTCACATTCTCTCACTCAATAAACATTTTAAACACTTAATTAACAATTAGGAACATATAGGGCGTTAGGACCATTAGAAGTATTATCTGGGTAAGCTGACCAAACTATCTATCAGACCAATAAAAATATAACATATCACTAAAAAATTAAAAAAAAATTATTTTTTATTTATGTTTTATTATTATTAGTTTTGAACCTAGTATGGACCAACAATGTATTTTCGTCACTCATGTGTAGCTGACACCAAACGAAAATTGGTCCCGGAAACTACACCACGTGCTCTAAAATAAATAATAAAAAACCTTATCATTGATGTATAAAAGAATTAATGGAGTCCATATATGGCTGAAATATCATCTATTACTTATTAAGTCCCCACCAAACACTTTGGTACGATACAAATAGAAGCCCCAACACCCATAAATTATCTGGTATAGATTAGACAGCTACAAGAACAAAGTGAAATCAAGACGTTCACGGCGCCGGAATTGGGGGCCATTCCCTCTCAATCCAACTCCATTCACATGACTTTTTTTTATTTTATCCTCACACTTGAGACAATCATCTCCGAATCAAGAATATGAATAGCTATATGAAGCTAATTTGTCAATGGATATTCTTTCATCCATAAGACTCGAATTCTAAAGCTTATTTAAAGGGAATTATATATGTACCACTTGAACTTGTTAATCTCTATCCACATGGCTTGTTACATCAAAACATCAAAGGTGTCACAAACCGACTTTTGTGCTATTTTATATTGGCAATAGTAATAATGGTGCTTCCATATTTTTATAAGAGTTTTTGAAATTCTAGTTTTATTTCGTTTTATATGATTATTTTTAAAGTTTCATGTGTATTGATTGATTTGTAATTAGAATATTCTGATATTAATTATTTAGAAATACAAAATACTTAATTAATAAGTGAAAAGATAAAACGATGAAACCACTTTGATATTTAATTTAACATATTTGTACTAAAACTTGTATAGTTATATAACTACCTAGTAACAACTAATCAAATTTGAAATGTGATGATGGGTTTGTGTCATATTTTTAAATTATTATTTTAATGATTAATTAAATCTGCACTCATTATGACTAAGTAAACAATAGAACCTAATTTTACTCAAATAAACAAAAAAAGTGGAGATCGAGTCCTATTAATTATTGGCCTTTTATTATCAAGTTTTGTATTTTTTTTCTTTCTCCCCTATTAATTTCACCCTCATAAACTAAACTAAACTATAATCAACCACCACAAATTTAAAGTTAAAAATTATGTGAATGATTTATCTACAATAAAATAAATTCAGAAATACAAAATACCAACAGATTTTGATTTTATATTTCTTTTTATCTGTCTGTCAACTTCATAGAAGACACCACATCCTACTCCTTTAGCTTTGCAAAAACACACCGCAAATTTTTTGTCTTATCTATTTCTCTTGGAATGAACTTATCAAGTATTCACACCTATTAAAACCCTATAAGATCCACGTTTTATTCAAGTGTATATAAAGTCCTTACTGTTTCTCCTGTTTAAGTCTAGAACCTACCGCATAAAAACCATATATTTGATTTTATATGACCACCTAAGTCTTCCTCTGACTTAATCAATAACTTATCTTCCAAATCCTCAATATTATTTCTAGTTAATTAGTACGTAGGTTTACATTTTCCCTTAAACTTTTATCTTTCTCTCATATGGGTTATGATTAAGATAACTCTCCCAAAATTGGTGTTGATGGTTATATGAAACCATCCAAATAAAAAGTACTGGCCCCTCAGGAAATTGAATCGCAAATCTCACATGTATATTTTGTTCTGAGACTATATATATTGTGTCTAGTAACTCTACCGAATAGTCTACGAGTTAATCAACTCTTTTATTTCACAAAAGAATAAGCTATATGTTAATTATTATTTAGTAAACTATGAGCTTAAAAGTCTATACTTAATAAGTCACTTGAAGTAGCTTATGAACTTATAAATTTATATTTAGTAAGCTACTTGAGATAGTTTATAAGATTATAAGTTAGAGATTTATTATCTCATTTTATATCTATTATTAGCTAATATAAACTCAGCTAATATTACCAAACAATTATGTTTCAATTATATTGCACATTAATTCCACATTAGCCCTTATCAAACTAATTTTTTCAAAGAAGTTTATAATATACTTCCCGTGAGTTCAAACATTCTTGGGTAGTTATTAAACTTATTGAAATAATAAATGATGAAGCTAAAGCTATTAATGGGTTAAAGATTTGACAAATAAAATATCTTTAAAAAGCAATATAAAGGAAGAAAGAGAATAACTATTATAGTTAAAAGTTCCAGGAGAGTGAATAAAAAGTGTAAATATAGTTAAACAAATTGATATTCTAAAACTTTTACCCCATAAATGTACTACCTATTTCTCTCTTTTCTTTGATACATAATCTAATTAATTATCTTAATTATTACTACAATATACCAACCGGCGTTGGTTCAAGTAATATATATTTGATTTTCTTTAAGTAAGAATTCGAGTTCGAATCTTGTGAATGGAAAAAATACTTGTTGGGAGAGTTAGCCCCACATACCTGTGGATGTTCCTGGCTCGGACAGGATTGCCTTCAGTGCAATGATACACGTAGTAAACCAAAAAAAATTGTGAGTACAATATGTTTAAATCGTACAAGTAGGCATCATGTTTATTATATAAGAATTTCTCATGAGTCCCAGCCATGGCTCATCCCTTCACACCCACCTCTCCTTTTCTTCCTATGTCTCCAACTTTGGATAGAATGAAGGAACTTGTTTCATAGTACTGAGTCACACACACAAACACTATGAAGATTGAAGAGTAAAACTACAAAATCAACTTGCAACCACAATGATAAAAAACAGCCCACTAGAATGGCCTGAGCCAATAGTCCGGGTTCAATCCTTGTCCAAAATCTGCATAGATTCAATCCCTAAAAGGTTTATCAAGCCTCTTAGTGACCGTGCATCCATTATAACCTCTTCTGATTATGATGCCAACGTCCCAATCATTGACCTTGGAGATCTTAATGGTGACCCAGACACCATAGCCTCAACACTTGGACAAATCTCTGAGGCATGCCATGAGTGGGGTTTCTTCCAAGTTGTGAACCATGGAGTTAACCATGACTTGATGGACATGGCTAGGGAAACTTGGCGCAAGTTCTTCCACTTACCCATGGAGGTTAAGGAGCAATATGCAAACTCACCAAATACTTATGAAGGGTATGGAAGCAGGCTTGGAATAAAGAAAGGTGCTATTCTTGATTGGAGTGACTATTATTATCTTCATTACCTTCCTTTGTCATTGAAGGACTACAACAAATGGCCTCATGTTCCTCCTTCATGCAGGTATACACATATTTAGAAATTCTTACATAAACATAAAGTCAAAAACATTTACAAATATAGTAAACTAAATAGGGTAATCAATTATAATAATTTTTTAATTAATAATGATATTTATCTGTGCATACATGCTTGATATAAAGAAAATTGATCATAAGCTATATATATTTCTATATATGGAGTTGCCCTTGTGTATATAACAAGAGTAATCAAGTTTTTAATGACATATCCAAACCCTGTGCATTTATTTCTGCATCTGATTAACTTTTATGTTCTATGATTACATTTGCTACTCAAAAATATCATCACACACAATAAACAAAATTGAATGTTATTCAAATGAAACATTATTCATATAACAATCATACAAATCTGGAAGCAGGGAAGTGATTGATGAGTATGGAAGAGAGTTGATGAAGCTATGTAGGAAGTTGATGAAGGTTTTGTCCATAAACCTTGGATTGGAAGAGGAGAATCTTCAAAAAGCATTTGGGGGAGAAGATATTGGTGCATGCCTAAGGGTGAATTTTTACCCGAAATGTCCAAAGCCAGATTTGACACTAGGGTTATCATCACACTCAGACCCTGGAGGCATGACTCTATTGCTTCCAGATGAGCAAGTAGCTGGTCTTCAAGTTCGCAAAAACAATAATTGGATTACGGTCAAGCCTGCTCCCCATGCCTTCATTGTTAATATTGGTGACCAAATTCAGGTAATCGTAAAGATATATTTTTCTATTAAATTCTTTTAATTACGAGAAATTGACATATCATATATAAAAACCAATCATTAGTAATCAAAAATAACAACTCATGATATATATTGCTTTTTTTATTGTGTATGAGGATATATCATTTTCTTGTGTGGTTATTATCATTAATTCATGATACATGAATCTGTCACATGGAGGGGACACATGATACACGTTTTTTTCTTTCTCCATTTTTTGGATGAATATGGCCTTCACGAGGGAAATTCTATCTACCCTTACGCCCTGTCACATCATTTAGTTATTGAATTCAATAATTAATAGGGAATTTGGAAGGATCAAGTGTCATTAGGTCATTGTATAATGAAGTTACAAAATTAATTTTGTATTGAAAAATAATGTATTAAGAAGTATTAATTTTAGTAAATGTTTATTTCTTAAACAATATCTTTTGGAAAAGCTTAACATATCTGATGAGCCCATGACAAAATTATTTATAATCTTGTACCAGTCAATAAGAAAGTTAAAAGTTGTTTGTTTTATGTTTGACAAGGTTCTAAGCAATGCAATCTACAAGAGTGTAGAGCACAGGGTGATAGTAAATTCAAGCAAGGAAAGGGTTTCCCTTGCATTCTTCTACAACCCCAAAAGTGACATACCCATAGAGCCAGCAAAGGAGCTTGTAAAACCAGATAGGCCTGCACTTTACACTGCCATGACCTTTGATGAATACAGGCTCTTCATTAGAATGAAAGGACCATGTGGAAAATCTCACATGGAATCTTTAAAATCTCCAACATGATTGATCAACAAAGGCATTGGCTACGTTGTCTAATCACACGTCAAATTATGTTTCCCTCTTGTTGATATATATGCCTATAATAATTTTAAAGTTTAATATTTATATATTGTTAGGGTAAAGTTTCTTATACTCATATTACATTATTTATTATTAATTTTGCATTATTTTTATGTGACAATTAATGTGATTAACATATGAATGGTGGATGATGTGTAGATATTATAAAAATTGTTACTCTAACAATATATATTAAGTCTATAATTTTAAATTTTGTGATCGGATAACAATTGTACAATGTAAAATAGTGTACTGTGATTAAATTATCTCATAAAACTCATACTTATTATTATTACATTTTGTTTAATGCAATAAGGGTCAAAAAGAGAGAAAAGGTGAAGGAAAGTCATATATGCTAATATAATTTTATCTTTCTATCTCTAACCATTTAAATATTATTAAGTATGACACTATTAACTTAAAAATTAATATAATATTTATTCTATATATATATTTGTCAAAATATTATTCATAATATTAGATTGGGTATAAGAAAATGGGATAGAAAATCTCAATTCCAAAAAATTAGTTAATAACTTGATATGTTAGAGTGACAGATAATATGAAAAACTTTAAAATGCAAAAGTTATTCAAACCCAAGCCGAACGAGTATTGGACCAAGCGACCCATGAAAGTGGAAAAAGTAGTATTCTAGCCCTGTGATCTACATAAGCCCACTCCTAAATCACAAAGTATTGCAACTAACACAGAACTGAACCAAAAAAAAAAAAACATCTATGGATAGGTTCCCCTTTCTTTTGCAATTACTTTCAACCTTCACCAAGTAAAGCTTATACACCTCTTATTGGAAATCGCTATTTTTATTCTTAAAAAGATATTCAATTTTCCTCTGTCAACATATTATGTATATATATTGATGAAACTATGTTTTTTTTTTCCTATCAATTTGTACAATAGTTATATGACATTTTTTTCTTTCTAAAACATTGAAGCGGAGAAACTTATTTTTTTAATAGAAATATGATTTATAATATACCATTATAATGTTGTTTGAGTTATATAGCTGACGGTATTTAATAAAATTAAAACTTGATTGTTGTACTTTATTCTCTTAATATTGTCAAGTGTGTTATCCAAATTGTATGGGATGTAAAGAAGCAATTTTGTTATAGGACAACTGAAGAACTTTCTTTCCTACTTCCACCCAGAAAAACTAAAGCAACAATGTGCTAAATTGACTACTTGACTAGTAATAGTACTAAATAACATTATTGTGTGCTAAATTGACTACTTGACTAATAATAGTAGTGCTGAATAACATTATTGTGTTACAGCCAGCCATAAGATGAAGCACTTTTCAAACTCTTCAACACACTTCTTTTAAGGTGGACTTAATTAATGTGAGTTTATTTCAATCATTTGTGAAATTACTCTTTGTTTAATTTCGTACGAACATTACATTGGCTTTTTACCAAGCTGTTTACATAAAAGCTGAACTTATATATGGAAATTATTATCCACTTCTTCCTACTCTAGATAATTTGAATTGAGTCTTGTACATTGAATTTTGTATGATAACAACTAACTTTATTATGTTGTATATATCTTAGGCTTAGATAAGTTTGCCTTGTGTATAGGAAGAGTTGTTGCATGGTCTCATACACATTCAAATTATAAAGAGAGTAAATATTCATTTTACTCTTTCCTATATTTTTTTACTTTACTAGTTTAGTCCTTCAAATTTTTTAAATGTGGATCAAATTAGTCTCTATTAAATGTTGTAAATAATGCTAAAAAGATTAATTTGATCCACATTTAAAATTTGTGAGAACCATTTTAGTTCTTTTCTTTTTTGAATGACTAAACTGATAATGTCGAAAAATATGAGGAATAAAATTGGTATTTACTCTAAAATTAAAGAGAAAAAATGTATTCATTATAATTGTTTTGTAAATTAAAACTTTTATAAGTGAGTGAGTAGGTCAAAGCTATGGTTCTCTTTTAGTATTTTTTCTCCTTTGAAGGGCTACTCTATGAATGAATGTGAGAGGAAGATGTTTTGATGGGATAGTGGAAGGATGAGTCAGGGACATATGTTGCTGTCTCTCACCCAACTACGACCCACTCATTATTCATTAAGCACCCAACAATCAAACAAATATTATACAATTTCAAAATGCCAAAAGGGATAGAACCAAATTGGAACCATCATCGTTTAGCAAATTCTCATACGGCACGTTTTAAAACAAGTCAACGACTTGTCTATGGATATTATTAAAAATAAAATAAAAACAGTAAACAATTCATATAACTAAATAATAATCAAACTTGAAGTAAGAAAACAACTTAATATCTTACTTGAATTTTAAGAAATCAAGTTGTATCACAATTTTTTAGAAATATTATTATATTACATCACAATTTCTTTGAATTTTAGATTTTCTACACACTAAATAATCACATTGCCCTATAGGCTTAATGAGTAATTAGGCGACAGTCCAATAAATAAACTAAAATTTTATTCTCTCATAGCAACTGATACTCTTCTACTCTAAGAATCCCTAATAATTATTGGATTAATATAAGTGTAACAGTTTTTTTTACACTTATACACTCTTACAAGATTATATCTCTAATTAACCTACCATAAAACATATGTCATTTTTAGCTTATTTTTTCATAAATAATACCCGAGTCTATAAGAGTTGTAGACATACTTGAATTGTAAATTTAAGTTTACTTGAAAAAATAAGTAGAAAATTACAAACTTCCACCTAAGTCAACAGTTAATCTACTGATAAGTGATACCATATATATATATAAGCACTTAATCCGTTTAATCATTTGAATTTATCCTCTTTATCCATTAAATTCCTTCTAATAACATTTCAATTATATTGTATGCATAGCATCGCTCAATGATGTCAAAACCGGACCGTATCGGCCGGTTCAACTGGAAAATTGGTGAATCGGTTTTCTAACCAGTACGGTACAAATGTTGAATCGGCCAAGTATTAAAATCAGTTAAAATTAGTGAACTGGCCGATATTTCACTAAACCAACTGGTTTATACGCATATTTTCTTTTTTTGAAAAAAAACTTAAAAAACCAATTACAATGTGACCTATTTTTCCAACACTTCAAGACACATGCTTCCAAGACATACTACATACTTAGATTACACTTTTTGGTTTCTAACATTCGTGTGTAATCTCAATGACATTTGTGTAATCTTGGAGTTCTATATGAAGATAGGATTTGGTGCAAAAATATAATATCTGTATGAGACAACTTTGACTCTTGGTGTTAAATGTTAAAACTCCAAATTTATTTGTTTTGTAGAGTGTGTTATGAACTTGTGTCATTTATTTATATTTTGCGGTTGATAAATAATACTTTTGGATTGATATATGTTTTGTAATTTATACTTTGAATTTGTTAAAGACTTAAAGTTGTTTGTTTATGTGAATTTTGAGTAGATTATAAATATGGATTATAAATTTGAATATCTACCTATTTGTAATTTTTTATTTTAGGTTTATATATATATATAAATATAAATAGGTATGTCCGATTTAATCGGTATACAGTTTAATTACTGAACGACCAGTTGAATCATTACGACTGTACCAATTCCTGACCGGATTGATCCGGTACAATTTTAACGATGGCATCACTTATTATGTTGTAAAGAATGTGCTTGCACAAATGTAAAGAACAATGAAAAAATAATTATGACTTATGTTGAACTACAGTAATCTCTTTGAATGAACACTTAAAAAATGATTGTTTTTGTCCAACAGAATGGGCCAAAATCGACATACATAATTAATTAGCCTTAGCCACCCGTTGGGATAATGGAATGGTTGGACCCACACGAATTTAAAGCTGCATTTCAATCTCATTTCACTTGCATTTACATTCCAATAACTTGTGTGGGACCCATAGGTTTAGCATTGAATAATTGAGCGAGGAAGGAAAAGTCACACTTTCCTCTCTTCTTCCTAAGAGCGAGTTCACAACGCACACAATAAAAAGCCCTTTCACCTTCTTCACTCTTTCTCTCATCTTCTCCATTTTCAATTCTCTACTTTCTCTTCCAACAACAACAACAACAACAACAAAGCTTATTACTTTACTCTTAACTCCAAGGTATGTCTTTAAATTTATCATAAAGCTTTTGTTTTTTTAATCTTGTTGTTTAACTTTAGCTTGTTTTGGATGGTTTTAAGGTAAATCCTTTTTGGGTTTGCTTCTAGGTGGGTCTAAGTTTCAAACTTTGGTTTTAGATTTAAGTTTTGTGCTGTTGCTGGTTTCTGCTTCCTTTTGAGATTGGAATGCAAAAAAGTAGGCGTTGGACTTAGAAAACCATGTTGTTGTCTTTTGATTGTTGATTACACCGCAAAGGATCTAAGATTCTTTTGTAAAACGTGTTTGTTTTATGCATCCTTATGAATTTGGAATCCGGGTTGTTTAATTACTTTTCTTCTGCGGTGAGAAATGTTAAGTTTAAATTGAGTGGCTTATTCATTATATTCTGTTCAATTCTGCAGGACTTGGAGCATGTGCAGCGGTTCAAAAAGTAATCTTTCTACCTCAAATCAAGTCATGGAAAGTGAGTTTCAGAAGATTTTGCTTGAATTCTCTGCTTTTGATGATGTTGAAGCTTTCAAAAGAGAAGTGGAAGAGAAAGGGTTGGATGTTAACGAGGCAGTCTTTTGGTATGGTAGAAGGATTGGATCAAAGAAGATGGGGTATGAAAAGAGGACCCCTCTCATGATTGCTTCTTTGTTTGGAAGCACTAGGGTGGTTAAGTATATTATTGAGATTGGCAATGTTGATGTGAACAAGGCTTGTGGTTCTGATGGGGTCACTGCTCTCCATTGTGCTGTTGCCGGGGGTTCCGAATCCTCACTTGAGATTGTCAAGCTCTTGCTTGATGCCGGGGCAGATGCCGATTGCCTTGATGCTATTGGCAACAAGCCTGTTACTCTGATTGCTCCTGCTTTTAATCCTTTGTCCAATTCGCGAAGGAAGGCTCTGGAGTTTTTTCTCCGAGGTGGGCAAGGTGATCAACAGTTATATGAGATTGAGCAACTGCCTGAGAAAAAAGAAGGGTCCGATAAGAAAGAGTATCCTGTTGATATATCGTTGCCTGACATAAACAATGGTGTATATGGAACAGATGACTTTAGGATGTATAGCTTTAAGGTGAAGCCATGCTCGAGGGCTTACTCCCATGATTGGACTGAGTGTCCATTTGTTCATCCAGGGGAGAATGCAAGGAGGAGAGACCCACGTAAATACCCTTATAGCTGTGTTCCTTGCCCAGAGTTTCGCAAGGGGACCTGCCAGAAGGGTGATTCCTGTGAGTATGCACATGGCGTTTTCGAGTCCTGGCTACATCCTGCTCAATACCGGACACGGCTTTGCAAGGATGAAACTGGCTGCAATAGAAAAGTCTGCTTCTTTGCTCACAAACCCGAAGAGTTACGTCCTGTATATGCCTCCACTGGTTCAGCTATGCCTTCACCAAAATCTTATGCAGCTAGTGCCCTTGACATGACATCAATGAGTCCATTGTCTCTTAGTTCGTCACTTCCTATGTCAACCGTTTCAACACCACCCATGTCTCCTTTGGCAGCTTCTTCATCTCCCAAAAGTGGAAACATGTGGCAGAACAAAATCAACTTCACCCCACCATCATTGCAGCTCCCGGGTAGCAGGCTGAAGGCTGCTTTGAGTGCCAGGGATCTCAATCTCGAGATGGAACTGCTCGGCCTAGAAAGTCCTAGCCATGCTCGTCAACAGCAGCAGCAGCAACAATTGAAAGAAGAGATTGCCAGAATCTCTTCCCCATCTTTCCGAAGCCGGATGGGTGATTTGAATCCAACTAACCTTGATGAACTGTTAGCATCTGCTGATGCTTCTGTATTGTCTCAGTTACATGGACTTTCTGTACAACCTTCAACACCTACACAGATGCAAACTCAAAATGCACTTCAGATGCATCAAAACATAAACCACCTTCGTGCAAGCTATCCATCCAACAACATGCCTTCCTCTCCCGTGTATAAATCCTCACCATACGGGTTCGACTCATCGGCTGCTGTGGCTGCCGCAATGATGAATTCCAGGTCTGCCGCCTTCGCAAAGAGAAGCCAAAGTTTTATTGATCGCGGCGCTGCAACACACCATATCGGACTGTCATCACCTTCCAACCCCTCCTGTAAGGTGTCCTCTACCCTTTCCGATTGGGGTTCCCCAACCGGGAAGGTGGACTGGGGTTTAAACGGAGATGAGCTGAACAAGCTGAGGAAATCTGCTTCATTCGGGTACAGAAACAATGGGGCTTCATCCCCTATGGCACAACCAGAACATGTTGAGCCGGATGTTTCATGGGTTCATTCGATGGTTAGAGAAGAGAGGACTGAGAGATTTGGTGTTGAGAAGCCGCAACAGCAGCAACAGCACTATGATCTCAGTAAAGAGACGCTTCCACCGTGGCTGGAGCAACTGTACATAGAGCAGCAGAAGCAAATGGTAGCATAAGTGTTAAGTGCTGCCATGCCAAATGCTTCTTTGGATGTGATTCTGACAAAAGTTTTATTAATTATTTATTTGTTTCAACTATTACTACTATCCAACATTACATAAGAGTATAGTTCAGGTTAATCCAGACGACAGATTTCATCAAGTGCCAACTTCTACATCAAACTAGAGTTTAAAAGCAAGGATGCTGATTTTCTTTAATTGTATTATATAATTTATAATTTAATCCCCCTCCCCTTTTGAAATGGGTGGTTGTATTTTTATTTATTTAGCAAGTGGACAATGTATTTATCATTGATAAGTCATCATAACTCCTATCTTTCTAGGCATCAATTCTATGAATATTTAATAGTTTAGATTTACTCATTAATTCAAATAATTAGATTTCCCTAAAATTCATAGCTAAGATGAGGAGTTAGTTTAAAAAACTTATTCTTGGATTAATTGGATCTCTCCCCTTTAATTTATTGGTATAACATTTCAATTGTTGTGCTTCTGTTGAGATAATTCAAATGAATGAATGGGGGACTACTTTTGTCGTCTCCGCGAATTGTGCCGGCTAGGATAAGTAATCATTGTTTATAATGGACATGCATGAATTATTCAAGTCCAACTCATGTTCATATCCGTTTAACTTATAATAAAATTTAAGGATTTCTATCCACTCATTTTTTGAAGATAACAGCCTTGTAGATATCTTTATTTTTCTGGCGTACAATAAAACTTTTAGGCCTTGAGAAAATATATTATCATAATAAAAAAAAAAGAGTTTCTACACAATTTGTTGTTTAGAACACTTGTTTCGCTGCTTGTTTCTTTAACTTTTTTATATCTAAAATGAAGACAGTGATGAACATTAACAAAAAAAACTCACTTAACTGAATGCTTGTATTGTAAGTTTCATTAGAATAATTCTAAAATTCTAAGGAGGATATAGCAGCATCTGTTTAAACTCAATTGGAGACACCACAATATAATAATAGGCATGTTGTATTATTTTCTTCTACGTCATTGGACAATGACACAATGAAATGGCGAAGAATGAGATCACACATCACACATATTTGTTATGTGGTTAGAGCCTATAATTTATCCAGATTTGTTAAGGTGTTTGGCATACTTGAACATATTTCAACAATGAATCATATAAAATGAGATGTGTCACATATTCAATGATATATATTATACATGTCCTCTTACTCAAAATTGTTGCTACAATAGTAATCAACATTTGTATAAAGTGGTTCATAGACAATATCAGTCATATTTGATCAACAACTAGATCAATGTTACCAAGTTAAAAGTCATTTCTTTCTTATATACATTTTCTCAAAACTTACACATGAATGTGTACTGATTGAGATACTCTTCATTAATAGAAAGATAAGTACAAAAAAAGTAAAGAAACAAATAATATAATAAGACATTTCTATCTTTTTACGTATAATGAAATAATATTTTTGTCATAAAAAATATAAGTAAAAACAAATATTTGTCTCTCCATTAATGATGAAGATCTTTGTTCCTATATTACCATAAAAAAAAACATTACCTTGAGAACTGAAATTGAAAGACAACAACAATCTGTCTACCAAAGTGCCTTAAAACAACCACACCTCCCAACATTTCAAACTGAATGAGACCACTACCAACTTTGAAGGCTTTGAGATCACTCCTCTATATCACACTCCTTCTCTCACGTGTTGTTTCAATAAGAGGGGTGTAAGTAGTTGCAATGCATCACAGTGAATTAAATATAGAAAATATAAAAGATAAAATAAAGAGCTTGACAACTAAGCTGGATTATGTGATTAAGAGGGTAGATTATGAGTTGGAAGGAATAAGATTCACCTGATTCTAAATATATTTAGAATCGGGATACTTTTTGGACTCGAACTCAATGTGAAGAAACTCGAATATGTTTGGGTCTAATTAAGATAAGACGAGATAATAACTTGAGATGGAGAATTGAGAAAGACAACTCTCCCTCCACCAAATAGTCTCTTCTATGTTCTGTAGCAGCTTCTTCCTTCCAAGACAAGTTCATTTCACCAAACCACAATTAAACAAACACAACCTAATACTTCATCATCAACTCAAGTCTCTTATTCTCTCTTTGAAATGCCTTTCATTTCTTTCTCTATATCTCTATCTCTTTTCTTCTTCTTCTTTGTTCAAGCCTTGTTATCGATTCTTTCTCCTTTCCCATGCAGCCTTTTCGCCGTAAGACTCCTCTTTTCAACTCAGAAACAGGAACTATAATAATGAAGGGTCGAAAGAACAACAATCTCTCTATTTTTGTGGTTGTGTTCTCTATATTCCTCATTGGGATCTTCATGTATAACGAAGATGTGAAGTCCATTGCTGAGTTCCCATTCTCAAGGCCTAAAGCTCAAGAAACCCATGAAGGAGGTAAATCAAAACAAGTGGAGTCTGTTGTTCAAAGGGGTTCTAGGAAAGAAGTATTAGAAGAAGAAAGTGTTGCCATTCAAAGGGATACCAAGAAAGATGTTGAAGAAGAAAGTGTCACAGTAACACTTTCAGAGAACTCAAGAGCTCAACTTGGAAAAAGTCAAGGTGGCGGTGACGAAATTTTTGATGAAACACAAGAAGTGATTGGTTTGGAAACTGTTATAGAGGTAGAGAAGGGTAAGAATAAGAATAAGAATGAGAAGATTATTGAATTGCCCGTTGTAGAGGAAGAGGAAGAAGAGGAAAAGGTAGAAGAAGAGGTTGTTGAGGTGCCACCAGAAGATTGTGACTTGTTTAATGGTGAATGGGTTTTTGATAACATGTCACATCCTCTGTATAAAGAAGAGCAATGTGAATTCCTTACTTCCCAAGTTACTTGCATGAAAAATGGAAGACCTGATTCTATGTATCAGAATTGGAGATGGCAGCCCAGAGATTGTTCTTTGCCCAAGTAGGAAATTTAGTTCTTTCAATTTCATTTTTATTACAACTTTCTTTTTTACTAATGTTCTTATTGATTGTATTTTTGTGAACTTGTTAAGGTTCAACCCAAGACTTTTGTTCCAGAAGATTAGAGGGAAGAGGCTTATGTTTGTTGGAGACTCACTGAATAGGAATCAGTGGGAATCAATGGTTTGTATGGTTCAGTCAGTGGCTCCTCCAGAGAACAAGACCTGGTACAAGAATGGTTCTCTAGCTATCTTCAAAATAGAGGTTAGTTTTTCTTCTTTTTCTCTGGGTGTTCAAGTAGGGGGTATATGTCTGATAAGTAATAATATGTCAAGCACTTTTGCATCATCATCATCATTTGCCATAATCATTAACTGCAAGCATAACATTATAGTAATACACTAGTTAAGTATGGTTCATGTCGGTCTATTTAATATAAACAATAATGGAAAGAATTCTGACTCGTTATATCACGGGATAACATGGATCAATGCAATAATGCTTAGGATAATAGTGACTAATTTGTTGTGTGGTAATGCAGGAACCTAACTACATTACTACAGTGGAGTTTTACTGGGCACCATTCCTTGTAGAGTCAAATTCAGATGATCCAAACATGCATAGCATATTGAATCGTATAATCATGCCTGAATCTATTGAAAAACATGGTGTGAATTGGAAGGATGCGGACTACTTAATCTTTAACACCTATATATGGTGGATGAACACTTTCAAAATGAAAGTCTTGTAAGCACAACATCACCCTATTATTACCCCATTTTTTTCTCTTTTTAAGGTATCTTATTGTCCAAGCAAGTTCATGACACTTTTATATGTGTTTATCTTGCTTGTGGGGTGTGATGAAATAGACGTGGGTCCTTTGATGAAGAGGCCACAGAATACGATGAAGTCCCTAGGCCAGAAGCATATAGAAGAGTACTCAAGACATGGTCAAAATGGGTTGATGAAAACATTGACCCAGAAAGAACTAAACTTTTCTTCACCAGCACATCCCCTCTTCATATCAAGTAATACCCAAATCTTAATTCATGCCTAATTCATCTATAAACATTGTTTTTGTCATATGAACATTGATGTCATATAGATAAAGGAATATAGCTGCAATAACCTTTAATGTGTTGATCTTTTATATTTGTGTACTTAACAATTACGAATATGATTTTGCAGGAGTGAAGATTGGAACAACCCAGATGGAATAAAATGTGCTAGGGAAACCACTCCAATTCTTAACATGTCTGCCCCATTAGATGTAGGAACAGATCGTCGACTATTTGTAATTTCCCACAATGTGACACAATCAATGAAGGTTCCAGTGTACTTTGTTAACATCACTGCTCTTTCAGAGTTGAGAAAAGATGCACATACATCTGTTTATACTATACGTCAAGGAAAAATGCTAACTCGAAAACAACAAGCTGACCCAGCTACTTATGCTGATTGTATTCATTGGTGTTTACCAGGATTGCCTGATACTTGGAATCACTTTCTTTATGCACGTATCATCTCTCAATCTTGACCAACAACTTGTACATGTGTTCATACAATACTTTTGTTTTCCTTTACCCCTTTACTTAAATTGTTACTATTTCAACTTTTTGTACTTTTTTGAGTCAGTTTGTACTTAGTTTTTCTATGACTTTGGACATTCCCCCATTTTATTTCCTGAATTGTACAATGTATATAATAAAGTAATTACAGGATATATCCCAATGCATTATTTTTAAACGATTTATCCTGTGGGATAAAGAGGATTTATTGGAACTCAAACTCTGCTGTTCTTTCTATATATCCCGAAGTTAGTGCATAGGATTCTTACTCATGTAGATATATATAGTTTTTTTTGTTACAAATATATATAGTTTTTTATAATGTGGGCATATATATAGCTATTTAAAGTTTGAAAGCTCCTCTAATTTCTAGTCTGTACAATATACATGTCTAACTGCATTAACAACTTGTAGTTGCCAAAGCTTCAATAATCTTAGTTATGATATTAAATAACTCAATCTATTACATTAGTACAACAAATAAATAAAAGTCAATTTTTTTAATATGATCCTAATCCATCTAACCACCACACCTTCGAAACTTTGTCATGAAACTAATACCTAAACCAAAAGCAGTTTGATTTTAAAAAAACTAACTTCCACGTTGTGGAACAAAATCTAGTCAAGTACCTAATATTTAAACGAACAACGTAATTGAAGAAAAAACAGGTAAGAAATTAAATCTAAGTTGTAGAGTTTATAGGAAAAGGCGTTACTTGAATCGGTTAGAAAAGGGTGAACAGTTATAACTGCCTCCATTATGAATCTACCATTTTATCTTTCTATTATCGATAAGCCACTCTCTTCATAAACCCCGAATTCCCTCAAAAGATACTTGTAAATTAAACTTCCATCCACCGACCAAAGAGGAGGAAAAAAACAAAGCACAAACCAGAATTGAAGATGTTAAAAAACAGCAACAACCACGGTGGAACCAGATATAGTTAGTTTTGCGCAGTGTTTAGGACCAACGAGAATACAAGAGTGGTTATAACTTATAAGGTACATGCCATTTCAAACTACAACTGTCTCTTATTGTTTTATCCTTCATCTTTTCCATTGAACATTTCATTTATGGTTAGACACATTCACCTAACATAGCCCTTTTATCAAAGATGATGAACTCCACTGCCATATTCAATGGCGTAGATCGCGTGAAGGGTTCATGGACACCGCAAGAAGACGAAACGCTGTTGAGGCTTGTGGCACAACACGGCCCACGTAACTGGACGGTGATCAGCGCTGGGATCTCTGGGCGTTCCAGCAAGTCGTGTCGTCTAAGGTGGTGTAATCAGCTGAGTCCCGACGTGCAGCACCGTTCTTTTACCCCAGCGGAGGACAGTATCATCATCAATGCTCATGCACTTTACGGTAACAAGTGGGCCACGATTTCAAGACTCTTACCAGGACGAACTGATAATGCTATAAAGAATCATTGGAATTCAACCCTCCGCCGCCATGGTTTGGCACAGGGATACTCTTCCTCCGAGTCCGACATCGTGGTGAACAAGAAGCGCGTCACAAATGACTTTCTCATCCGTAGTTATCCTTCCAAGAGGCCTTATAGGGAGAATCATTTCCCAGAGAATAAGAAAGGTTTGGGTTCAGGTTTTGCTGAGAATATTCATAGTATTCCTGTTACGACGCCGTTGAGTCTATGGCCGCCGGGTGCGGCGGAGAAGGAAGAAGAGGAAGAAGAAGAAAGTGATGAAGTTGAAGGGAAGGGTGAAAAGGTGAATGGGCAAACTCACTTGTCAGTCAGTGGCTCCTCCAGAGAACAAGACCTGGTACAAGAATGGTTCTCTAGCTATCTTCAAAATAGAGGTTAGTTTTTCTTCTTTTTCTCTGGGTGTTCAAGTAGGGGGTATATGTCTGATAAGTAATAATATGTCAAGCACTTTTGCATCATCATCATCATTTGCCATAATCATTAACTGCAAGCATAACATTATAGTAATACACTAGTTAAGTATGGTTCATGTCGGTCTATTTAATATAAACAATAATGGAAAGAATTCTGACTCGTTATATCACGGGATAACATGGATCAATGCAATAATGCTTAGGATAATAGTGACTAATTTGTTGTGTGGTAATGCAGGAACCTAACTACATTACTACAGTGGAGTTTTACTGGGCACCATTCCTTGTAGAGTCAAATTCAGATGATCCAAACATGCATAGCATATTGAATCGTATAATCATGCCTGAATCTATTGAAAAACATGGTGTGAATTGGAAGGATGCGGACTACTTAATCTTTAACACCTATATATGGTGGATGAACACTTTCAAAATGAAAGTCTTGTAAGCACAACATCACCCTATTATTACCCCATTTTTTTCTCTTTTTAAGGTATCTTATTGTCCAAGCAAGTTCATGACACTTTTATATGTGTTTATCTTGCTTGTGGGGTGTGATGAAATAGACGTGGGTCCTTTGATGAAGAGGCCACAGAATACGATGAAGTCCCTAGGCCAGAAGCATATAGAAGAGTACTCAAGACATGGTCAAAATGGGTTGATGAAAACATTGACCCAGAAAGAACTAAACTTTTCTTCACCAGCACATCCCCTCTTCATATCAAGTAATACCCAAATCTTAATTCATGCCTAATTCATCTATAAACATTGTTTTTGTCATATGAACATTGATGTCATATAGATAAAGGAATATAGCTGCAATAACCTTTAATGTGTTGATCTTTTATATTTGTGTACTTAACAATTACGAATATGATTTTGCAGGAGTGAAGATTGGAACAACCCAGATGGAATAAAATGTGCTAGGGAAACCACTCCAATTCTTAACATGTCTGCCCCATTAGATGTAGGAACAGATCGTCGACTATTTGTAATTTCCCACAATGTGACACAATCAATGAAGGTTCCAGTGTACTTTGTTAACATCACTGCTCTTTCAGAGTTGAGAAAAGATGCACATACATCTGTTTATACTATACGTCAAGGAAAAATGCTAACTCGAAAACAACAAGCTGACCCAGCTACTTATGCTGATTGTATTCATTGGTGTTTACCAGGATTGCCTGATACTTGGAATCACTTTCTTTATGCACGTATCATCTCTCAATCTTGACCAACAACTTGTACATGTGTTCATACAATACTTTTGTTTTCCTTTACCCCTTTACTTAAATTGTTACTATTTCAACTTTTTGTACTTTTTTGAGTCAGTTTGTACTTAGTTTTTCTATGACTTTGGACATTCCCCCATTTTATTTCCTGAATTGTACAATGTATATAATAAAGTAATTACAGGATATATCCCAATGCATTATTTTTAAACGATTTATCCTGTGGGATAAAGAGGATTTATTGGAACTCAAACTCTGCTGTTCTTTCTATATATCCCGAAGTTAGTGCATAGGATTCTTACTCATGTAGATATATATAGTTTTTTTTGTTACAAATATATATAGTTTTTTATAATGTGGGCATATATATAGCTATTTAAAGTTTGAAAGCTCCTCTAATTTCTAGTCTGTACAATATACATGTCTAACTGCATTAACAACTTGTAGTTGCCAAAGCTTCAATAATCTTAGTTATGATATTAAATAACTCAATCTATTACATTAGTACAACAAATAAATAAAAGTCAATTTTTTTAATATGATCCTAATCCATCTAACCACCACACCTTCGAAACTTTGTCATGAAACTAATACCTAAACCAAAAGCAGTTTGATTTTAAAAAAACTAACTTCCACGTTGTGGAACAAAATCTAGTCAAGTACCTAATATTTAAACGAACAACGTAATTGAAGAAAAAACAGGTAAGAAATTAAATCTAAGTTGTAGAGTTTATAGGAAAAGGCGTTACTTGAATCGGTTAGAAAAGGGTGAACAGTTATAACTGCCTCCATTATGAATCTACCATTTTATCTTTCTATTATCGATAAGCCACTCTCTTCATAAACCCCGAATTCCCTCAAAAGATACTTGTAAATTAAACTTCCATCCACCGACCAAAGAGGAGGAAAAAAACAAAGCACAAACCAGAATTGAAGATGTTAAAAAACAGCAACAACCACGGTGGAACCAGATATAGTTAGTTTTGCGCAGTGTTTAGGACCAACGAGAATACAAGAGTGGTTATAACTTATAAGGTACATGCCATTTCAAACTACAACTGTCTCTTATTGTTTTATCCTTCATCTTTTCCATTGAACATTTCATTTATGGTTAGACACATTCACCTAACATAGCCCTTTTATCAAAGATGATGAACTCCACTGCCATATTCAATGGCGTAGATCGCGTGAAGGGTTCATGGACACCGCAAGAAGACGAAACGCTGTTGAGGCTTGTGGCACAACACGGCCCACGTAACTGGACGGTGATCAGCGCTGGGATCTCTGGGCGTTCCAGCAAGTCGTGTCGTCTAAGGTGGTGTAATCAGCTGAGTCCCGACGTGCAGCACCGTTCTTTTACCCCAGCGGAGGACAGTATCATCATCAATGCTCATGCACTTTACGGTAACAAGTGGGCCACGATTTCAAGACTCTTACCAGGACGAACTGATAATGCTATAAAGAATCATTGGAATTCAACCCTCCGCCGCCATGGTTTGGCACAGGGATACTCTTCCTCCGAGTCCGACATCGTGGTGAACAAGAAGCGCGTCACAAATGACTTTCTCATCCGTAGTTATCCTTCCAAGAGGCCTTATAGGGAGAATCATTTCCCAGAGAATAAGAAAGGTTTGGGTTCAGGTTTTGCTGAGAATATTCATAGTATTCCTGTTACGACGCCGTTGAGTCTATGGCCGCCGGGTGCGGCGGAGAAGGAAGAAGAGGAAGAAGAAGAAAGTGATGAAGTTGAAGGGAAGGGTGAAAAGGTGAATGGGCAAACTCACTTGAGGGAGATTATTCGACGCATGATCGCGGATGAGGTTAAGAGTTACATGGATGACTTGCGCCATCGTCATATTCATACTGGTTTAAAACTTCATCAATCACTTCCTAAGTAATATATCCTATAATAATATTCATTTAATTTCCTTTAATGCTTGTTCGATCTTTTCTTAATTCCTTGTTTCATATAATTATACAACTGGATACGGAAGCCCAAGTTATTCGAATTGTTCATCAATACGTTAACTTTGTTGCGATTTATGACTCCTAAGGTAGTGCAATTTGAAATCAATTAGTGATTTAATGCGAATGCAGGATAAGCAAAAATGCCAAATGATACAGAGAAGTGTAATAAAAAAACTCGGATCGGTACAGTTTAATAGGAATTCTTAAACCAGCTAATTATTTACTATTAAAATGTCGGGACAAAGGTGATATTAAATGTATTTATGAGATTAATGTCAGCCAAAACCACTTTCATTACTTCTCTATTTCACCTTGGGATCCGCTTGTCGAATCCAACGCAGATTTCAGTAGTCGAAAAAAAAAATCTAAATTAAAATGACTCGAGAATATGCGTAACTACAAAAAAAATATTATAATCAACCTGAAACCATATAAAAAGGTAAACATCTTTGAAAAACAATCAATTAAGCAGAACAACATACGAAAATACATAAGTTCTATTTCTCGATTTCCAAATGACCAAATCGTATTTCAAGTTCAAGATATGCAATATAAAAAAATAGAATTTCATTCTTGAATTACAAATGGCAAATTATTGACATTAACAGTTCAAGCTTTAAATAGCATAGTAGCATACATCTTTAAATAGGAAAACCATATTTTTAAAACCAGGGGACAGTAGTTAGTATCTTTTATCTCATCTCAAGCAACCAATACCACATGCATTCAAACGGGAAAAATCGTATAAACTTGAACCGTTGAACCCTTTATTCTCGTAAGTATGAAAAACATGCAAATGTTGAGTTAAACTAGCATGTCCTTAATTTGAAAACTTCAACAGGGACCAAGTTACAAAATGTACTATATAGACTAATAAAAGGATTAGGTTTGAAGAATATATCCCACAAAAAAGATCAAATGTTTTAATTATATATTTACAAATTAATCAAATTATCACCATTAATATGTTGAAAGGGCAAAAGCTGCCGCGAATAAAATCTGACATTCTAACCACCCTAAGGGATAAACACAATGTTGTTTATGAGAAAAATATAATAAGAAAACCATAAGCTCAAAACAGGAGATACTTAATTCCATGGGGAGTAACATTGTTCTCAACAAATTTAAGCTAAAATAAGCTCAACATAAACTAATTGAAACCAAATAAAGTAGTACAAAATTCTGAATATTCAAAATGACAACAAAAACAACAGGTAGGGATTGAATTTTGCAGGGAAAAACAACACACTACTTGGATCTCTGCCTCATCTTTCGGCGCTTCCTCTTTAGTCTCCTCATACGCTTCTTCTTCCACTGAACAAAACACAACACGATTCAAATAAGAAATCAAATCTCATAATTAAAAAAGGAAATAGGTAAAGTAATCGAGACAATGGATCTCACCTTAGCTCTCATTGTGATCTGAAACCGAAAACCTTACCCTGCTCGATGATGATGGCGGCCGCTGAGAATTCAGAAGGTGGCGAATGGAAGTTGTCACAATTTATAGCCAAGAGGAACCCTAGCAGATAATTATCATTTATTGGGCTTTAATTTGTAAGCCCGGCGTCTCTATTAACAATGTTATAAAAAACCATATTGGCCCATTTCATTGCAGTTTGAAGCAGGAAAAAATTATAAAAATAGATTTAATAGACTAGTCTTTTGTATTTGACTTTTTACATGTGCTCAAGATTCCGGAGTTGGAAAAGATTAGCTAGAAATTTTATCATTACTAACTTCCTGTGTATTTATAAAAACCGTGTTGCTTCTCAGCTATGATTTTAAGTGTTAATAATTTCCTAAAATTCCGAAAAAATAAATTCAAATGAAATATCAATGTAGTTTTAATAATAAATATATTCTTTCATTTTTATATATTGAATCATATCAAGCAACTAAATAATCACATTAATTTCTACTCCTTTTCTTTTGAGAAGTTGTTTTCCCTCAACTCAACACACTGTGCTCCTTTTCTTCTGACAAGATTTTTAAGAATCAAGTTAGGAGAGTCCATATTTTGGTCAAGCAAATCAAGTTAGAAGTTAAGTGTTGGTTTGATGAATGTGCAGTTTTAGGTTGACTAAGTAGAGAGAAAGTATGTGCAGAATATTGTTTGAGAAATGATTGGTAGATAAATATGACTTTTGTTAGATAGTGAATTGTATTGCACCACTGAGATTAGTCAGTGTTTTTTAGGTGACTATCCAGAGTAATGAATTGTCAAATCCTTCATATATAGAAGGTGGGTACATAATTGCCATGTTCTTTGATGTGCTCATGGTTTGTTGGGCAGTAGAATTTTTTGACACTGCACATAGAAAACTGTACATAGGAACAAATACTAAAATTTCTTTGTTCACTTTAGATATAAATTCTACTTTGAATGAGTCATTTTCTTTTATTTTTTAATTTATACTCTCCCTCTAATTACGTTATAAAATAATACAAATAGATTAAATTAATAATCCAAAACGTTAATTAGAATGTAAAATAATATAAATTTGATTGAAATATATTTAATAATGTTTTTATGAATATTTTTCAGAGTAGTTTAATTATTATGTATAGTAATATAAAATAACAAGGCAAACCAGGAAAAAATGTTTATTATTCTAAATTTTCAAATGTCAAAAATAATATAAGAACTAAAAAACATATTAAAATGACAATTAGAAAGGGAAGAACCTAGCAATATTAAGACTATAAAAATCATATGTATGTATCATATTTTTATTAAATAATAACAACATTGTAGATACTAAAAAATGTTTGCTTCAATTTTATTTCATGCATATTCCTTTTTTAAGTAATAAGATAAGATTGAAACGATGTTTCATGCACCGAACATATTCGATGTATAAAGGATTAGCTGAACAATTGAGTTGCTTCACGCAACTATTTATGTACATAAGTCCATAGCTTAAGATAGGCATGCAATTAATGAATCATTTAATTTATACCCATAACCCATCGAAAAGGAAGGAGAAAGAAAAAAAATGACAATTCATCACCATTATCCTATTAAAAGTCACAACAAATAATGTTGGTCGTTTGATAAATGGAACTGCGTGCCCAAGTTTGGGTTCCTGGTGCACATTTTCTTCCATACGTGTAGGGTCAATTGCTTTCTAACACAGACTAGTGCAAGAAAGCCACTACGAACTTAGCATATATAATCACACAGGGAATAAGTGGTGGGTAACTGTAAGGTTTTGGCATCAGGTTAATGTAAAAACTAAGAATAGCAAATGAACCTAATTCTTTCAAAATCGCGTTTTATTAAATGTTTTGGCCTTTAGGTCCTAAGTTATTTAAATATATATCAATATTCAAAATTCGGGAGTAATAAGATGGTTTGATGGCGAAAAGGAAAGATGTAAGAAATGAAGCATAGGAGGTTGTGGGTTCGAGTCCCACGGTGAAAGTGAAGGAGGTTGGGGATGGAGTCTTACCCGCAACAACATACTAACATAAAACAATTACCAATCAAAAAATTATTCAAAATTCATTTGCATACACAATAAGACAATAAGAGACCATGTGGATCGAGCCATAGCTCACTCATAAGAGCACAACATCATAGGGAATTCTAAATGGTGTTACGAGAAATCATATGGTATAAGGATTCTTGGTCCCAAAAAGACTTTGTTTTTATGTCCATATCCAATAATATTTCACTATATAATATAAAATATTAGTTAATATTTTAGGGAGTTGAGATACTATTAGGAACACAATTAAGGACCGAAGATCTTCATTCAATCATATGACCTTTTTGAATTCGGGTTCCTCATCAAACGAGGGCAAGTAATTATCGTAATACCTTTTTGACCTCGTTTTTTCTTGATAAAGCGGAAGCCATGAGAGAATAAGATCTTTTGGAGAAAATTATCTTTTGCATTGAATTGAAAATAGTTATCCATGACTCTTTTATACAAGAGTTTCTAAAAAAGGAAAAACAGAAAAATTGCCTAATAACTTTAACGGTCCTATCTAACCAGAAAAGGATATTGGGCCATTTACAATAAGAAGGCCCAAATAACTAAAACTTAATGAAGGAAGCCACTTCAGCTTAGACACAATAGGCAAAACACAATCAAGCCAAGAAGCTAGGCATATTGTTAATATGAATTTAACACCTCCCCTCAAGTTGGACTATGGATATCCATGAGTCTTAACTTGGAAATGAAACTATTGAATGAAGTAGAACGCATAGGCTTTGTGAAAACATCTGCCAATTGTTGAGAAGAAGATATTGGAAGTAAGTGAATGAGACCCTTCTTGATTTTTTCACGAACCACATGACAATCGATCTCTATGTGTTTAGTACGCTCATGAAAAACTGGATTGTGAGCCAAATAAATTACTAATTTATTATCACAATAAATAGGAGTAGGAGTAGTGAGAGGAATGTGTAAATCAGTGAATAAGTATTGTAACCATTGGATTTCGCATACAAGGCTGCCAAGAGCCCTGTATTCAGCCTCGGAGGAGGAACGACTCACTGTGTTTTGCTTCTTTGCTGTCCAAGAAATAAGGCAATTGTCAAAGAAGACACAAAATCATATGATTGATTCCCTTTGAAGCAAGGAAGTCAGACATCAAAAATTCAATACCATTATCAGTTCTCAAGAACTTGAGTTTGGTATTGAATTGTGTTTCAATGTAGGCCAAAAAATTAATCAAATGTAATCTGGTTTCTGCCTTGCTTTTCATGAAAATAATTGAAGTGAATCTAGTGTGATCATCCACTAAGGTGAGAAAGTATCTGTGCCCAAACATTGGTGGGGTAGAATAAGGTCCCCATATGTCTGCATGTAAGAGGGTAAATGGCTTAGTGGTATGTGTTGTGCTAAGGGAAAAAGGCAATTTTCTTTGTTTTGCAATATAATAAACATCACAAGGAGATGAATCTTTATTATATAGAGGTAGGAAGTTATAGTGTTTACAAAGTAAAGCTAATACAGATTGGGATACATGTCCTAATCTTTTATGCCATTGGGAATAATGTATAGGTTTGTTTACATTACTATGAATATTAAAAATAGTATGTCTAGTAGGTGTAGTAAACTCAAGATCCAGCACATAAAGACCTTGTAGCAATCTAACTGAACCAATCATCTTCTTGGAAAGGTTCTTCACAATAACACATTGATTTGGAGAAAAAAAATAAGATGGCACTACAAGGTAACAATCAGTTTATGTACAAAAATTAAATTGACATGGAAATTGGGAACAAAAAGCACATTATGTAAAACTAGATTGTTAGTTAGTATAATAGTGTCAGATATGTTTGTGCAGACTCTATCACCATTAGGCAGGGTGATATGTATGGGATTAATGAGTCTTTGTGTGCTGAATTTATTCAGATCATATGATATGTGATCTGTGGCTCCTGTATCAAGGAGTCATTTTGAATTAAAGATACCTAGAGGAGTGGCATTGATAACAGAATTCACAACATGGTTTGGATTCTGGTTTAGCACATTAAGAATGCCTTGAAATTGCTCATCAGTGAAGGTCCTAGAGGAAGCTTGAGTATCCTTATTTGGTTGGTTGAAGGAGCAAGTGTTGTTGTCTTCATGATCAAAGGAAAAACCGACAGTGTGGTTAGCCATTCTACCAGGTCTATTGGATTGATACCCTAGATGGTAACCATGCTTAAGAAAACATGTTTCTATAGTGTGGTTAGTCCTTTCACAGAATGTACAAAATTTGACCTTCCTTTTCCTCTAATGTTGTGTGGCACATTGGTATTATTCCTTGGAGCTACTAAGGCTAATTGTTGGTCCTGCTGTTTTGGTGTCCATTTCAATGATGGAGCCTATAGAGCTGCCCAAGTGTCTTTCTTGTTGCATTATGAGGGAAAAGGTTTTGCTAATATTTGGGAGCGATTCAATCAGCATTATCTATGATTTTACATGAGCATACTGCTCATTCAAACCATTTAGAAATCGAATTGTGTAATCTTACTCTCTATAGGTTTTGAAAGACTCAACAAGGCCACATGAACAAGTTGTGGGACATTTGCATTCTCTAATAGGTCTATAGCTCTCTATTTCGTCTCATAAAGTCTTAAATTTAGTGTAAAATTCAGAAATATCACAGTTACATTGATTGAGATGATAAAATTCCTCAACTAGTTGAGCAATTCTGAATATGTCGGTTTAAGAAATTTTTCTTGTAAGTCTTTCCACACATCACTAGCATTATTCATCTATAATATGGATTTCACAATCGGTTCTTCAACTGAATGCTGGATCCATGACAATACTATGGTATTGCATCTTTTCCAAGATCCGTGAAGAGGATCATTGGTAGGTGGCTGGGGTATGCCCCTGGAAATGAAGTCAACTTTATTCTTGGATTCCAAAGCTAGCTTCATGCTTCGTGACCAAGATTGATAGTTCTTTCCATTCAGCAATGTAGAACTAATGTTGGATTTTCGTTGGAGTGAAGAAAGTAAGGATTAACGTGAGGATCAAAGGAGTTGGCCTGGTTTGCCATGGTTGAAGATATGGAAGGAGAAGAGAAAGGGAGAAGAAGGAGATAAAGCGGAAACCATGAGAGAATAAGATCTTTTGGAGAAAATTATCTTTTGCATTGAATTGAAAAGAGTTATCCATGACTCTTTTATACAAGAGTTTCTAAAAGAGGAAAAACAGAAAAACTGTCTAACAACTTTAACTACTTATCTAACCAGAAAAGGATATTGGGTCATTTACAAGAAGGAAGCCACTTTGGCTTAGACACAGCAGGTAAAACACGATCAAGGCAAGAAGCTAGGCATATTGCTGATATGAATTTAACATTTTTTTAATTAGCATTTCTCTAAAGATAGTATCAAATATTATGTTGATTGGTTAATAAATATTTAGGGAAGAAATATAATTTTGTTAGTAATGATATGTGATTTTTTACAAAATTAGTTTATCAATTTAAAAGTACATTTTGTAACATAAGTCTGTTTCTTGTGGAACTAGAATATTTGTAGTCTATAGGATTTGTCATTTTTCTTGTGGAACGAGAATATTTGTAGTCTATAGGATTTGTCATTTTTCTTTTGGTTAGGAAATATTTATAAGTTGGTTTTATAAGTAGATGTCATTTTTTGGATTATCTGAAAGCGACATATTAAAACTTCTATAATTTCTAATATATATTATAATTTCTTAATATGTATACTTATTTTTGTGATGAAGTTTAATGTGTTCATAAATCATAATATTTTGTCATCCATCATTCGTATCAATTACATATATTTAATAAATAATAATTGTAAGCCATGATATACTTTCTCCTACACTTGTCCAATCTAAAAATCCGAGAGATATAGTGTTATTGTTACTCTTATTTCCCCAAATGATGTGTGTCAACCATAATTAAATTAACTTTGAGAAGGATAGTGTGATTTCCCAAAATATAATTTCATACGTGAAAAACTAATTTTAGCAAAACCAGTTTTTTCTAATTGTTGAATGATTGAATCACCAGAATTCTCACACAAGAATGAGTCATGTTTTATTTAAAATTTACAAAATCTGTATACACAGTAAAAAACATAACTCGAATTACCTCAGAAAGTAGTCAATTTTTATATATACAAAAAATACAAATGACAAATTTTATAAAATTTATACTACATGCAAAGTTTCAAACTGAAACCAGTAAAACTATCTCAGTTCCTTCATACAAGGATTTACATGACTCGAAACAAACACCAAAATCAAATACATTATCATTTTCTTCTAAAAAAACAAGTAAATGATCATCATTCATTATTTCATTGATTGATACTAATTAAAAATGATTAATGGTGTCTAATTGGTGGTTCTTGAATGAGAATAGTGGGAAACGAAAAATCATCGAACTTGAGAGAAGCTCTACAAAGAGGACAATTAGAATGATTCATAAGCCACTTATCAACACACTCGCAATGAAACCAATGCTCACAACCCGGTAACACCTTCACCTTCTCACCATCTCTGAACGCGCTTAAGCATATGCAACACTCACACGCGCTATCCTGATCCGAACTCGTCTGGTGCAACACAATCGGCAGTTTCTTTATCGTTTCGGCTGCGAGTCCTTGAGACGACGGCGGCGTTTGCAGCGCGTGGCGTCTTCGAAATGAAGAGAATGCTTGGGGACGGCAGATCCAGCGGACGTAGAGGAAGAAAACGATGGTGAAGAGGACAATGACGAAGAGAACGAGGAGGAAGAAGAATTTCCGGCCACGGATTTCGAGGCTTTCGTCGTCGATCGCGCCTCCGTCGTGGTGCCAGTTGAATATTTCAGCGTCGTGACTTGACATTTTTAGTGCAGTGGAGGCGGTGGTGATGGTTCGTGGAGTGTTGAGGAAGAAACGAATGACGGTGGAGCGAAACGACGGCGTTTTAATATATTTAACGAAGTAGAGTAGAAACAGTAAGAAACGGCGCTGGTTCGGTGGGTCTGAGTGGATCGTACTAGAAACGATGATCTGACTTTACTTATAGATACGTTGCGTGACTTATTATGTTCACTCGCACTCTCAGCGCGTGCTATATGATACTGGTAATTTATTTAACTTCTTTTCTGTTTTCTGAGTTTATATTTTGAGTAAATGAAAAGAAATAGTGAACATGAGTATTTCTTTACAAGTGTATTTCATAGTTTATAAATGTTTCTCTTTCTTTCTTTTTTCTCCAAAAAATTAACTTCACAAGTAGACTCTAAAGTTTCATAAAATATATAAGTCTTGAGACATTGTATTTCGTAAATTTAAAACTAGGAAAATTGAGTTCTTGGAACAATATTTTTATCCAAGTACATATATGTGCAATGTGAAAATAACAAAGATATTAAACAAATAATTTATTACTTTGAAAATTAAGGGATTCAACTTTCCTATATTCACTTGCTTGACATTGGAGGTGGATATAATTATTAACACAATATGGAACAAAATTGTTGGTGTATTATAGGCAAAATTCATTTCCCTGATTTCTATAATTAATACTAAACTTTCAATGTGAAAAAACATTAAATAAAAACAACTAATAGTTAAAAACATTATGAAACCAAACAAATTAAATGATTTTTCTTGAATAACTTTAATAATTTATTTTATATGTACCAAAAATAATAATATGTTTTATTAGTAATCCTAATAGTTTTCGATTTAAAAAAATCATTTCTTGTATTTTCCCAAATCTATTGTTTTTCTATAATTTATATTAGTTACATCTGTCCTAGACCCTCTAGCATTGGAATATAGAGAGAAAATAATTTAGTAATTTTTAATATAATATTATCAAAAAAACAGTTAATAAAATTTCATGCATATATCAAAATCCCCATATGTACTAAACTTTCCTGTAATTTAGAGAATGTGTAATCAATCTACATGTACTACGAGCACAAGATTAAGCTATAGATGACAAAATAGGAGAAGCCTACGGACCAGCCTACATAGCCCTCAAAATATTATGAACAAGACATAGAAATTTTGTTTATTTACCTGTTTTGCCCTGTCCATTTGCCCGCAATTTTCACAGGCATTTCTATTGGTTAATGCGGGCTATCCGCGGGCATGTTATAAGAGAGAAAATATGAAAATTCAAATAATTTATAATATAATGTGATTTAGTGCCTCAAAAAAACTGTAATATGATATAATTTGTTCAATTTCATATAAAATATCAAAGTTTTTTCTAATTTTTTTATCTTAAACTACCTTTTTCAATTCTTTTTACTATATTGTATGATTTTTTTTTATTTATAAATGTGCGGGTGTTGCCCATTAGCCCGTTTTAAAATGGACAGAGCATACAATTTTTGTCCACTAAAACGATGTGAACACGTTTACGTCCACTTAAATTTTACGAGCATTTACAAGCGCGTACAAAACATGTTGATCGAGACGTTTTGCCATCTCTACATAATGCCCTACCGAAAACACGATCTAAATAAGTGAAGTATAGCATTAGACTACACGGAGTGTTGGCTCATTAATAAATCATTACATTCACACTACATGTAACAACTTTATCCTCAAAGTAACAAATAGAGTGAGGTTTCTTCCCAGTAAAGATTGAGAATAAATATATCGAACTTAAAGAAAAACTTATTATTTAAAAACCACAGCCGAACAAATCAGCATATTTGTTGGGTTGTAGCTTGCTCTGTTATGTGTTAATTAATGAAAGTACCTTAGCAAACATTGCTTTCAAGTTGCAGCCTACACGACAGTTTTGTTAGAATGAGTCGTATCTTCTAATCTCTATAATATAAAATTCACGAATGCTACCACAAAATCAATGTTTCACTACCATAGTCCAACCTTTTTGTAACCAATGACCTGTGTTCAAACTTCAAATAAATAAAATCTTCAACTTAGTCCAAATTTAATTAGAAAATAACGTACGGCAAAATTTACATTTGTGGTAGATAAGATTAGGGGGTTCAATTTTTACTGCCTCCCCACGTTACGCGTTTAAATTGGACCGTGGAAATTCTTGTCGGTCCCAGTTTGGTTTTATTTATCAAATAAAAAAACGTTGTTTATGGGATATGTTATCAATTTGGCTTATCAATTAGACAATAGAGTTGAACGTTTTGACCAACATTTTTTTAATATTTGCACTAAAAGGACAAAAAGGAATTGGGATAATGTTTTACATATATGGTACAAGATTTCGGTCCACTAGAAGTTGGTTTTCAACACTGTCTGGTTGGCTCGTCATTAAGAAAAAAGTTAGATTTAATCTGTGTATTAAAAAGACAAAAGGACTTGGGATAATTTTGGGCATCTTAGCCATTGTGATTTCGCCCATTAAGTGGAGGTTCATAAACCTTTGAGACAACCCTTACAAACTTCCAAATAATTAGTCAACTAAAATCTAACTAACTTTCATCTAAGGGTCAATATTTAATGAGGTAATGACAAGTAATGAATGATTTATTTTCATTTACAAGTAAGCTAACTTATGTATGCAACATGTATGTGATTTTGGTTGGGTATCACATCTTGGCCTGTGCTTCGGCTTGATCATGCTCATGCCTGTCTCGTGCGTGGGTCTGGTGGTGCCCATGCTTGACTCATAGCATGGCATAGTTGTCTCGTGCTTATCTCGTACCACATAATGCTTGACCCGCATCTAACCTATGTCTGGTGTCAAGCTTTGGCGCATCCGTGTCTCGGCCATGTGTTTGCCTTAGAATATTTGTGCATCGGTTAGATCCTTTGGCTGGCACACCGTTGTTTCGGTCACGTGCGTACATGGCCTGTGCTCGTTGTCGTGTCAAACTGTGTTGGCCCATGTTGTTGTGTCTTCACACTTGATGAGTCTTGGCCTAGGCTTGGCTAAGCTCGGACACTTGTCCAATAATGCATGTGTATAAGTACTGTATCTATTGAACTCTACTTAATATAACACACATCCCTTTTCCTTCTAAACATGTTACAGCAGCCTTTGCTACTGGTACATCTTGATGCAACCTGCTCAGCCTTGAAGATCACTGGACATCTTATACCCTTGGCACTTACACCATCCAACAATTAAGCATATCACTTATACATATTGAATCTGATATAGGATGATTGTTGTAGCAGAGTTCTCTTGTTTTCTCATTATAAACGTGCCTAAATTGATTAAAGGCACATGTGCCTATTATGTTAAAGTAGTTAGTAGTTAGTTGGTTTACTTGTTCAGCAAGGTATTGCATAAGCCTTGTATATATATCAAGTAATAGTTTTGTATTTTTCAATCAATGAATAAACCAACAACATTCGATTCATCAATCTTCTTTTCCTTACATTTCCAATAGTATCAGCAGTGCAGGTCCAGAATTATCTCTTGTAACACTTTGTTAAAATTGTTGTGTTTTCAATCTTTCTGACTAGAGTAGTGCTTATTTTGAAACAGGAAGATGTAATCCAAAATTTGATAAATTCACCAGTCGGAGTGGTACAAAGTATTTTGGACAGCTTTACTCTATATGAAAGCCAAACTTGCATCAAGCACTACAAATATTGTCTTCCCTTCTTATTTCTGATTCTTTTTAATATTTATAACTTATGCTTTAGTAGTAGGGATACGACATTGGTTAGCATAGAAAAACTGAATGTAATACTCAAGTTATAAGCTATTCCACCCACCTAATAGACGTTGAAATATTTTTATATGTTTAAGTCCTAATAATTGATGTTTTTATTTAAAGTTGTGTTATGAAAATGGCTACCTAGAAAATGTATATTATGAAATACTTATAAGTGAGTGAAGTCACCAAAAAGAGAAAAGACTATCATTGGGCGAGTCAGTGTTGATAGAGTAAAAGTCATCGTGAACATTGATACTTAGAGGAAGCAGTATGCTAAAAGTCTCACACTGGGTTGGCATGTCGAATTCAATATTTGTGGTAATTTGATGATAATGAGATGCGATCTATCATTGCCTGTTGTATTTATTCTGTGCTTGCATATCACCTGTGTGATGCCTTGAATATATGAAACTTGATTAGAATACTAACTCTGCTTTTTAACCCTGTTCTATTAAAACGTTTGCTATAATTCACTTAGTTAAGGATTATCACATTAGAAGCCAAAATAATTTTAGCTACCTTTAACTTGGATGATCAGAACTGGTGCATAAATTTCAGAGAAATCATTTGTTTTTTACATTCTAACACGTGGCAGCCTAGCAGGAAGCCCAAGACGAACATACGTCTATGCTATTTCCAGTGAGACAGAGATGAGATTATTGTGAACATAAATATCTGTAATTAGCTGGTAACATAGGAGTATTATTCTTCTAAAATATGATGTATTTATAGCCCATATATTTAATATTTGATTGGTCTAACTCTAACGTGTATACATTCTGCAACAAGAGTTCATGTCGGTAGCAGGTGTATAAATGTATTCACATATACAATAAATTATTTTAGCTGTGCACTTTGTCGTTACACTAACTATTGACACTTTTCTACATATAACAGTACTCTTCATGAATATCAATTATGTCCCTGCAATTTCAGAAATTGTTAATTAAACAACAGACTTAATGATGAAATCGATCAACAAGGCAAGTTCAGGTGTGGGGTTATTCATGTTGCTTTAATGGTAGGTGGTTGTTTTTCAATCTCTTATTTTATTAACAGATTTGACACCCAATTATACCTTTTTTATATGGGTAATACATGTATTTTTTATTTTATGTACATTATATGACTGTATCTAATACCACTAACGTTAAAAGTTGAAGTAGGGGTAGGGGTGTCCCTAGAAATATTTATTTTTTTTGGTATTGCTGGTTGAAATTGATATGTGTGAATGAACTTTACCAACTCGATATTTGCTTGAAATTCGATTCATTATTTAGCATAATAAACTTAATTTATGGACCAAATGAGCCGAACTTAAAGTTAAAAATGAGCTCAATATTTTTTTTATATTTATTGTTATTATATAAATAATGTTATATTTATGCATACAAAACCTATGTTTTAAAAATCAATTATTATTTTAGTCGAATAGTTCACGAACTTTAACCGAGCCGAACAGTTCGCGAACTTTAATCGATTCGGACAGTTCGTGAACTTTAATCGAGTTAAACCCGAGCTAAAAAATAACTTGTATCAAACTTGGGTCGAATTTCAAGCTTCCTTATCGAGTTGAACCAAACTAAGGTCTAGTTCGACTTGATTGAGTTTGTTTTATGTGGAATACTAAGTGCAAAGTGCAAAGAAACTGTTGAAACTAATTGGCCTTAACACTAGTCTTTGGATTCCCATGACCGAATAAAGGTTAAGGACCATTGGTGGGGTTGGTTACTGAGTGAAAATCATAATGGATGCTCCATGTTCCAATAAAACAGTACAGTCAGACCCACTGGCTTGGGCAGTAACCGTTCAAAGATTAGGAAGAAGCACTAGCTATTGTTGCTTTCTTTGTACTGAATGGTGTGTCACACATGTAGGTAATGGCAGTGAATGCTCCAGGTGCTCTGGTCTACATCACCAATGAATCAAGACTAGTCTACCAGCTTATCTCAATTCATAATTCAACACTTTTCTTTTCTTCCCATATCCTATCTTTACTATCAGCACCCACTATTCTTATTTTTTAGAAGGGTGAAGTGAAACATTTGGATGCATCATTGGATTTGTGCACAGCTGGTTCTTAATTATGAATTGTTAGTAAGAACCTTTGGAACTTGCATGAAAGAAATAAAATTTTATGAGTTACATATATTATTGGAAAGTGTAAATGAACATAAAATATGATGTGAAATTCAATTGAGGACTAGGCTGGTGTTGCACCATTGAAGATGTTCTAAATAAATAAAAGATAGTGGAGATCCTTTGATTTTGGATAAAAGAGACTCATTGGGACATATATTTAACAGCAGAATTTCATGATCACTTTACCATCTTATTATCATTGCAAAAGTGAAACCATATCTAATGGATTTTCTTACCGATCCTTTAAATCAACCGCATACCAGTTTCTGCATATCAATCATGTTACTTTATAGTGTGGAAGTAGTCTTAATTATACAACTAGATATTATGGACCACTTTTAATGAATTTAACTATGAATGAAACCAAATATGCCAAGAAATCATCAATTTCCAATAGCTCCTAGCTCCAATAATAGTATAGGAATCCTGAATTTAACTGTTTTCACAGACCAATCCATCCACAGAGTTTTCATTTATTAGCATATACAACAAGTCCAAGCTTTTGATTGTTCATATTCATGACAATTACAACCAAGTGGAGACAAAAAAAAAAGATGGGGTGAGGGAGATCATAACAGTAAAATTAAAATATATAAGGAATTTGAATGAAATCATCCACAGTTGTTTCATGTCGGCTCAATGATTGAGATGGAGAACTGTTGCTGAAGCTGTCATTGAAATCACTGCAAGTATAGAAATCAGGTAAGGGTGGCAAACTAACATGATTATTGAAGAAATCATTAGAAGGTGTAGTAGTAGTAGTAGTATTTGCAGCAGCATATAGAGCAAGACGATCCTTAGCAATTGCAAGATCATGTTGAAGTTCCACCATTTTCCTTTGCAACAAAGCAATAGCACCAATGCATCCATAAACAGGATCCTTAAGCCTTGCTTCTGCTTCATAAGCCAGTGAATTCACAGTATCTTCCCTATGTTCCTCTGGCACTTCAATCAGGATCTTGCTTACATTGCTAGCACCAAAAACTTTGTGCACCTTGGCAAATTTCTTGCACTCATCAGAGCGAAAGTAAGGTGCAAATATACAATTCGGTATGCATCTTCTCTTCAAAAACTTGCAGGCTGCACAAGAAGAACTTGAACGAGGTTCATATCCTCTCATTGCTTTAATTCACATACACTACACTATGATATCCTAAAATATATCTTTGCACTTATAGAATGTATGGTTCTCTCTATAGGTACTTTAGTGTATCGCTATTTAAGGGCAACCACATTTCTTGTTCATTAGTTTAGATAAAGCTACTGGCTCGAGTCTTGCATAGTTGCATTGCATGGACCAGTGCTGTCTTTTTACTGTTTTTTAGTTTAGTTTTATATTTCTATCTAAAGGTAATCATTATTTATATTACTTCATGTGGATGTTACATTTTGTTTTATTAAAAAACCCAACATTTTCCTTCCTCTAGTAACTAACAACTATGGGTTAAAATGTCTTTATAATTTTTTATTTTCTATCACCTACTTTCTCTATCACTTCACTAACTTCTCTCCCTCCATACATCCCTATACTCAATAAAATAAAAGTATAGGATCACAATCAACAAGCTAGCTTATTTGCTTTGGATATGATATAGCATCATTAGGAGTTTGTACATAATGGTAGCACATCTTTTCTATCATAAATCTTACAATTGCATGTGATACTTGTTGTAGTTGGTAAAAAAAAATATTTAAATTAAAAAATATAATAATTAAATGTTTGATGACCAATCACAATAAATAATAAATGAAAGGTTCTAAGATTTTATTCCTGAGAGCGACATTTATTACAAGGGATAACTACGAACCCTGAAAAAGATTAATTCATTAGTAATAAAATACATTTATACTTGTAATATAGAAAATATGAGCCCTTACCATATATTTGGATAACTATATCTTGTCTTAGTTTTATATTTTCTTTTGTTACCTACCCAAAAAAATTAGTATATACGGCCTTAATATTTTCCATCTAGTGAAAAGGGAAAATACATGGATAGATGGAAACATAAGTGGAACATCACATTTGTTCCTAAGGGAAAGTAGACTGTGGATAGTGGGTGCTATGTGTTAGTAGTTTTCAACTCACACGGGATAGTTCATGAATAAAGATGGGAATTTTTTTGATTGGTTGAAGAAAAGAAATTTTTTCAATACAAGTTAAATTATCCCTTACCATAGATAGGTATAGTATGAAATTGAGTACTCCAGATGTGTAGTTTGGAATCTTCAGTACATCATAGTGGTGCCAAAAATGAAGCTATCAGGGTTTTGTTTCGTGCTTACTATTATTAGATGTTTTGTTCATTCGAGGTTGTTAATTCGTCAATTATAGTTGCTTTCTAGCAACTGAAACTGGAAATTTAAGGTTAATCAAATGCAAGCAAGATTAGCATGCCAAGTTTAATCACATCAAATTAATCATGTACTAGAACTGCATACTGCATACATAGTAACCTAAAATGAGTTCAATGAAAATTAGAACAAGAGAATAAAAGTGATAGAAAATAAGATATATGTCAAAATATAAATATATTAAAGGAAATAATATAATGAAATATTTGATTTTCTTCTAACATGTTGTAAAACCGGAAGGGTCTCAATAAGAAAATGTTGATAAATATGTGGATGCTTTTGTGACACGAGACTTTAAAATCTAAAAGTATCCCAGAAGACCATAAATAGTTGGGTTGAAAGGGATTGGTATTTTGTTACAAAAAGCATATGAAGGAACAATCTAAGGGTATCAACTTTTTTTGTTTTACAGCTTCATCTTTCACATCTGATTTTTTAATATTTGCGTATAAAAAACCAAAGAGAAACGTCAAAAAAATTGTGTGAAAAGCAAAATAAAAAGGAACACATATATTCAGATTTTCACCTTAAATTCTAGTTATATCCTCTCCACAAGGAAAAAGGAGATAAATAGAGGAAATATAAAAGTTTTTCAGATTTGATGCGAAAGTGGGGGTGGGGCAAAAATAGAAGGGGAGGATAAATGTCAGCTTCATAGAGGGCTTGCCGCCAAAGCCAGATGGTAGTGGGAGAGAGTTATTAGAAAGCAATTGAAAATGATAATGCCAATGCATGCACACTCCCAACTTCTAAGATTTATGACCCCACTTGTTTTAATGCACACATAGTTTTCCTCTTTATACAAGTTTTAAAAATTCTATACCCTATAGAAAAAATTCACTCTAAAATCAATGAGTAAATTTGAACTATTAGATTTTCATAAAATAAATAATTAGTATCGGATAATTTGGACAAAGGCATCGTAAGATGATATATAATTAGTATTCAAATTTCAATACGCACGGTTGATCTTAATCCAACGGTGGGTGAACTACAGGCGCATGAGTGGATCACGGCACTGCAGATCATAGCTTCCTTGAACTGGGCCGGCCCATGAATGATTGGTAATGAGGAAGAGTCCCACTTTTATCTATTATTTTCTTTCCTCTCTGTTTTTGTTGTTCTTTTAGAGTGGATGGGGGTTAAAAGCTTAATATGTGGATGTGGAAAGAAGGATGAGAATCACATTTCTCAACTCGGTGTCTCCATTTCTATCTCGTTCCACTTATATATTGACATATAGACTTTATATATTATTTTAATAAAATAAAAATAAAATGAGATGTTGTTTTTAATTTGTTGGTAAACATTGATTGGTCTGAGATACGTGAAAAGACACAATAAATAGTGGGTAGTTTCTGATACTCTGTACCAAACTGGACCTAGCTTGACTTGGTCACAAGCAAGTGAGTGATTAATGGTTATGAACACAATCTAGGATGGGGATTTGCCGTTCCAAACCATGTCTTCAACCACGTTTCTAATCAATCACAATGAAGTAAAATTAATAAAGTTATGAATATTTAATTTTTTTAACTAATGTCGCATAATAGGATTGGTCTAGAACAAGGTTTGGGACAACAGATACTTTTCCCCACTCCCCTCTCTCTATTGTTATTATTATTTTGTATTTTGGAAATCATACTACTTTCTTTAAAGAGAAAGACGTTGGTTGGGGAAAGATGATGAACATCTTTCTCTTCGGTCAGTGAGGGGTAACATATAAGCCATATCTGAGAGGCTGAGATCAATTACTATTTAGTGATGAAAACCCAGGTGTTCATAGAGTGGGCAGAGTGTAAAAAGTTGAGAAAGCATGAAGTGTTCCTTTTCATGTTTGAATTTCTCTTGCTCATAAATTAGATAAAGTTGCTTGTTGTTGAAATAAAGAAACTATTTCTTTTTACACCAAAATATGGGCATCAAATGACATCCCTTTTATTTTTGTTTCTGTATGTAGGGATAATAAATAGATAAATATATCATATAAAATATGTTTAAAACTCAATGTATAAATAATTAAACTCTTAAATAATGTGGTCCAAAATACCTTTGAAAAAATGCCACTCCAAAAAAGGGAAAAAAATAGATAACTAATCAAATGAGTTGATTGATTGATTACCAATGAGTTTCATTAAACTATTGTACCCATTTTCGGAAAAGAAATTCTTTGCAAGATATGGGAAAGTGTTTCTCATTTATGTATAGAAGGTGATAAGATATTGCAAAAAGAACAAATATCTGGAGAGAACAATGATGGAATTTACACACATTCTTTTCCTTCTTTTTCCTACACTTTCATGTGATCATTATGTTGTTCTATACTGGAATGATTTTGTTAAGTGGTTTTTTAGGATATGTCTCCAAAAAGGAGAGTCAAATTGTAAAAAAAATATATGTCAAACGTTTTGTGCCTATTCAATTGATTGTTTGATATATGCTATGGTTTACCATTGAACTGGCCTAGCAAAGGCAATAAGCAAGATTTGCAAGTTCATGTCTAAACCAATAAAATAACATTAGGATAAAGTCAAATAAATTTTTAGGTACTTTATGGGAGATACGTGTCATGAGAATATGGTGATACTTCATTTACTGGTTGTGTGGATTTCAACGATGAAAGTGATTTGGATAATATAAGATCTTCAATATAGTTTTTTCTCAAGTGGTAGGTCGTTTATATAGACATCATGAATTGAGCATGTTGGAGTTGTATCCATACCTAAAGCATGGTACATATTAGTTGGTGAGACTTCTTGGGGATCTTAGTGGCTTTCATCGTTCGATCAAGAACTAGGCATTCAACAATGTGAGTTCAATTATATTATGACTAGCACTGTGCCATACATGTTAGAAAGAATCATGTGTCATGAAAAGACCAAACATACTAGTGTGATGTTTCACAAAATTAGATAGTTTTTAGATTATATTATAATATTTTTGTAGAAGCTTTACACTCCATAAAATGCATTTAATATGCTAAACAATATAATTATCATAGACAAGTTTAATTATTGCTTGAGCTTGTTGAACATTCGTTAATGCCAGATTTCGAAGCAACCTTAGATAATACTTCATATTCATCAAAGTTGAGATTGTTATGTTTAATTTATAATTATATGTTAGATGCCTCTCATTACTATGCCTTAAAAGAATTTTATGACAATTTTATGGCTCTCTTTAAGGGCAT
>NC_032017.1:20608770-20612719 GCF_001865875.1 Lupinus angustifolius
CCTTTACTTGCTTCTCTTTTGTTCTCAATTGATTCAATCCTGTGCTTCCGCATTGTGCTCTAACCTTAACATTATAGTATATTAAAACATGTCATAAGGCCACCACAACCTTGTTTTCCAGAACTCCCTATGATATTAAGCTCTAGAAAGATGAACTACTTGATTGTGTCAACCATACTATTGTGGATCGTAACCGAGAAAGTCACACAATGATCCACAAATTGGCTATGTCAACCACTACAATTATAGATTGATACCTCCTCAAATATATTATCAAAATTGCTTTACATGGTTGTGAGTATATATATTGTAATACTCAATTAGGGTAATATCTAATATATAATAGAATAGAGTCGTCCAAATACTCTCATAAGGTAACCACTTTGGTCAACCTCACTAATAATTACTTTAGTCTACTTATTTTATTCTGTTTTAGTTATTTTTTTGGTTTGATTGTCCAAACAAAAGCATTTTTTTAATAGTAACATTTTTTGAATAAGAATGAGACAAAGTGTTTTTTTAGGAACTTTCGAAGCCACTATGTAGTTGCTTGATTAAGTTTTTACTTAAAAAATCATGCAAAAATTGTTGCATTGAATGTGTAGGTGGAGATGAATTTTTATTTTCTTATAAACTTATTTATGCTAAAATTACTTTAGGATTTGGATAATGACTTTTTATTTTGGTTTTGAACATGAACAATATTATTTTGTACCTACAAATTTTGAGAAAAAATATATACATTAATAATGTAAATTTTTTATACATTTTCAGTCTATAATTTATTATTAATTTTTAATTATTATTAACTATTCAAAAGATAATACAAATAATGGTATATAATATAATAACTATATATAAAACAATAATATATATATATATATATATATATATATATATTACACACTACAAATTTTGGGTGCCATATGATGTTATCAATACATCAATGACACCACGGATGATAAAAAAAGAAGACCATGATCCATAAGTGTATTTTAAGGAAATTGGGCCCTTTTAAAAAACGAACTTGGCAATAAGCCCATGACCCATCATTCACAACTAGGGTTTATAAACCATATTACAAAGCAGCAGCAAGTAATTCTAACCCTGAGTTTTGTTGCAGCAAGAGCCTAGCTAGGCATCTCTTATCTCAGAGTTCACCAAAATGGTTAGTATTTTCCTCTTACCTCTCTTTCATTCTATTCCTCTTTTTATTTTTTATTTTTTATAATCAAAATGGTTCATATAATCTTCAACTTCTGAAATGTCTTCTATTGTTCTATAATCTCTTATATGGTAGTGTTTCCAGTTTTGTAGGTAAAGTATCAGTTATATATGTTTAGATCACGGTTTTCGATCTGTATTGTTACTATTGTTGTACATGTATTGTGTGTGGTTAGACCATGGTTTTCAATCTGTATTGTTACTGTTGTACATGTATTGTGTGTGTTTAGACCACAGTTTTCAATGTGTACTGTTACTGTTGTACATGTATTGTTATCAATTAATATATCATATATTATGATTTTTTATTCAACCCAAGGAATCTGTGATTAATTAATATAATCTTTCCATGTGAATATTATAATAATTCTAGGCCCTATTTTTAATTAGGTTAAACGACTGAATACATGAATATTGTTGTAGTTTAGATTTTGATTTGAAGTTTAACACTTATGTCTGTAACAGGCTAGAGGATTGAAGAAACATTTGAAGAGGCTCAATGCCCCAAAGCATTGGATGCTTGACAAACTTGGTGGTGCTTTTGTAAGTGAACTAATTCAATTTTCTTTTTTGACCCATTTCTGGAGTGTATTTCAATGTCTGATGAGAGTTTCTCCCCATTATTTAGGCTCCAAAACCATCATCTGGACCACACAAGTCTAGGGAATGTCTTCCACTCATTTTGATATTGCGAAACAGGCTGAAATATGCCCTGACATACCGTGAAGTCATTGCTATTCTGATGCAGCGCCATATCCTTGTTGATGGCAAAGTCAGGACTGATAAGACATATCCTTCTGGTTTCATGGGTATGTATGTTGTCATAGTATTTCTAATATAAACTAAGGTTGATGAGTTTGGAGCTGTTTAACAAATATTTTTGGAATCTAGGTGGTCTAGTGTATTGTAGTAACAGTTATATATGTCAGATATCAAATTGGAGTCACATATTCAGTGTTTCCCCGGGGATTCAAGTTATTAGATTTCTAATGGATATAATTTCATTTGTGCTGTGTGATAATACATAGTCGATGTTAATAAGTTCAGTCATACTTTGTGCTCTAGCTTGTTTCTTCTTTTATTAATTTGGTTCTCATTGCAGATGTTGTTTCTATTCCTAAAACCAATGAGAATTTCCGTCTGCTGTATGACACCAAAGGTCGTTTCCGTCTCCACTCTGTCAGGGATGATGAGGCCAAGGTACCTTTATTGTTCATGTCCATTATTCTATTTTTTACCCTGGATAATAGACTGTGGAGTGCTTTCCTTTTTAAGTTTTTCCATGTAAAGAATTGACTAGTTTCTATGTATGTGGTGATTTGCAGTTTAAGCTCAGTAAGGTTCGATCAGTGCGGTTTGGTGATAAAGGTATCCCATACCTGAACACCTATGATGGTCGCACCATCCGCTATCCTGACCCTGTCATCAAGGCAAACGACACCATCAAGTTGGACTTGGAGGAGAACAAGATTGTCGACTTCATCAAGTTTGATGTCGGTAATGTTGTGATGGTCACTGGTGGAAGGAATAGGGGACGTGTTGGTGTGATCAAGAACAGGGAGAAGCATAAGGGAACCTTTGAGACAGTCCACATCCAGGATGCCACAGGACATGAATTCGCAACTCGTCTGGCCAATGTGTTCACCATTGGCAAGGGTACTAAGCCATGGATCTCTCTTCCCAAGGGTAAGGGTATTAAGCTATCAATCATTGAGGAAGCTAGGAAAAGGGTTGCTGCTCAACTACCAACTGCTGCTTAAATTTTACACTATGGAGTAATAAACTTGGGTGTTGGTTTTGTTTAGTGTTTTGGTTTCTAATTACTTGTCTTGAGATTCTCTCAGTTGAATTTTTGAGTTTGCACTGCACAACTGTTTTTATTTCGAATTCTACATTTCTGAATGAATACTGTCTTTCAATTCATTGCTATTATGATTTAGTTGAGTTGCATTCTTGTTTTTGTTTGGGATTTAGGATATAGCTGCAATAGAGTGTGGCGAACCAAATTTAAGGTTTTTCCTACTATTTTCTTTAAGTCTCCCAAACATAAATTGTTTGCCCAAAATTGCAATCTCACCTACGTCATGTCAAGGATGACCTAGGTAACGAGCCCAAGCCTAAATAAGATTAATACAACACTCTCAGCTTAGCATATGCAAGTTGCTCTCCCTACCTTGTAAAAACACAACAAAGACATTCTGGTCACTCCTCTATCCGAAGCAAGAGGTGGATGGGTAGGAGGAAACTTTATTCTAATTCCTCTATAAATAACTGATCATGGTCATGAAGATAAATTATAAGCATAGAGATGCACTTTGTAGAGTACAATAACCAAAGAAAAAATTGATCTCCCCATTCCCTCTCACATAATTGAAACTCTTATATACCCTGATGTATAGCAATGAATTCTATACTGTATAAAAAAACCATTCCGTAGGAGAAAAAAACCAGCATGCTGTCTAAGTTGTCTACTTACAGTAATTAACCAAACATTGAATTGGATTCAAAGACCACTCAAACCATGACATATTTGCATGGTGACATTTACCTTTGTCGTGCCTAATGACATTCCTATTTGTGTCTGCCCTTCCTTTGCTTCATGATCTCTTCTTCTACGGTCAAGTTATTTGTGAGATTACCAATATTGAGGGTAAACTAAAAAAATGAATAACAAACTCATGGCTTTATGTGTGCTTATTTATATATATATATATATATATATATA
>NC_032017.1:20612819-20625907 GCF_001865875.1 Lupinus angustifolius
TATATATATATATATAATTATTCATCCATGAAATCCTTATGTTGAGCATGATTTGAACTCATAACCTTATGAGTTATGAGCTAATTCCTTATCTAATGCATCATTATTAGTTGTGCCATTTGGGTTAGGTTCTTAGGTCATACTGCTATTATATTAGTATTAATCATCTTCATGAGATTTGATTAACTTTTATAACAAACTGATTTATATACTATAGGTTAATTGTAAATATCACATATACATACGGGATTGAGCTGGTCAAGGAATCTTCTGTGTGAAAAGTACATAATTAGTAGTTTCCAAACTCTACGAACTCATATGGCAATTGACTAACAATGTTCAAGTAGAGACTCACGAGACTTGTCTTTTCCATTCAACTTGTGAGAAAGAAAATCTATTATATGGTGAGTTGATGAAATATCCATTTCATAATTAGGTTAGAACTTAGAACTCTTGATATGGAGGATCTAATTAATAATATCAGTATGTTCAAAGTTAAACTTGACCGGAGAAATTGAAGACCATATAGGTACATGCATGGACCCTATTTCTATGAGGAAAAAAACAATCTTCATTTTTAAAATTTAAAATAAGTTAAAAGTTAATAACCCAAATCTAACTAATTAAGAAGCATAGTTTCATAAATGATTGGGAATGATCTTATTGCTCAACAATTACCATCATTGAGTAAACCTATAAAGTGAGAGGTTAGATATAGTTAATTATAGTAGAGATAATAACATGTATATTGACGTGGAAGCCATAGGTTGAGCCGGCTCTAGCTCTTTGGAAGTGTTTTCAACTTTCATGTGCTCTTCATTGCTAAACAAGTTAGTACATAACTCTTAGTCAAACAACGTGGAACCCATACTTGGCTATCACAATTAACAACCTTCATTATTTTTATTAAGAAAACGATGTAACTCTTACGTCCACTTGCACAAATCGATTTATGATTCATCAAAAGTGCACTGATTTGAATCTTTTTAAGTTAGCGCGTGACAATTTGGTGTGTATCTAATATGGCCATTTCCCTCAATTCTACAATACATATAACCATAAAAAGGGAAGGGAAAAAACAAAGATAGATAACCCATCACATTAAACAAATTATTAAATAATTAAGTTGAATGTGATTGATCTTTGGTGATAATAGTCATAATACTATTGCAGAAGTAGGTGGTGGCTATAGGCCACTATATATACAACAATAAACTCCCACTCTCATTATGTGCCTATCCTTTGTTTTGTGTTCCACTATTCTTCTGTTTTCAAAATTAAGTAATGGGTGGGAATTCCCCATGTGCATCATGCAAACTTCTGAGACGCCGCTGCACAAAAGATTGCACCTTTGCTCCTTATTTCCCTTCAGATGACCCGCAAAAGTTCGCCATAGTTCACAAGGTTTTTGGTGCTAGCAATGTTAGCAAAATGTTGCAGGTATATATCTCATAACCTTTACGTACGTGCTCACCCTTTGTTTGTATTCATTTGATACTGTGAAAATCAAGACAAAGAAACATCCTTCCATGGTTAATTGATTAATCATTTTCAGAACCAAAGAGGCTAAAAATGTACAAATTTAGACACATGATTTAGGTTCTATTTCTAATAATCTGAATATAACATTACATGGTTACCTGAAAATACAAAATTATTAGATTAGAAGTCTATTTTATGACGAATTCAGTACATGATATATATGCATTAATACTCGATTGGTGAAGTTGTTGAGTGAATTTGGTGAGTACAACTATCCAAATAACATAGGAAAAGATATATAATTGATTTGATATAATACTTCCTATGGTAAGAAAAATGAGAAGAGAACTTCAGATTTTTCTTTAAGGGTCTTTAATTTGTTTTCGGAGTTGTTAATTATTTTGGGCTCTAAAAGTGTACTTTGTTATACAATGATGCAGGAACTTCCGGTTCATCAGAGAGCTGATGCAGTGAGCAGTTTAGTGTATGAGGCAAATGCAAGAGTGAGGGACCCGGTGTATGGTTGTGTTGGAGCTATATCTTATCTTCAAAACCAGGTTTCAGAGCTTCAGATGCAGCTTGCAGTTGCTCAAGCAGAGATACTGTGTATCCAGATGCAACATGAGCCAATAGTGATGCCAAATCAAGAAATCATGGACTTGGATCACAAATCTTACCTTCTCCATAATGAACTCCCCCAATTCCTTAATTTTGGCTCTTCTAGCAATGTAATTCATGATTCTCTCAAGATAGAGAACATTTTTGGACATGACATGGTTTCTTGAATGAATTTTGGTCACTTGCTTTGTGTTCTTAATCATTCTGACAAATTAAATTATGCATGTTCTATACATATGAAGTATGAAGAGATTATTTTTTTAAAGTTAGGATATAGTAAGAGATTTCTAGAGTCAACTCTAGCATGTGATTAAGTATTAGCTATTACTACTAGTGAAGCAATATAGTGTGATCAGATTTTAGATAAGTAGCCTGTTAACAAATAATTAAGGTGCTTCTAAGTTAATGGAATCACAAAAGCAAGGGTCGGTGGTTTTTTATTTATTAAAAGGCAAACATTATGATGATTATATAGAACGATCATGTCATGATCTAGAAAGACAAATAAGCATGTAAACACAAACTATAAGAAGGGACAAAAGCATTGCCAAAGGTGACAGCTTCCCTCTCCTAAAAACAATTCCTTAGTATATATGATTTAGGGTAGAAGTTAATTATGGGTGATTTTTTTTAATGTGTGTTAAACTTTTCCCATGTCTACAATGCTAATACATTATATATGATAATATTCTGAACTACGTACATAAAAACTATTTTTATAAGTACATAGAGACTATTAAATTGAATAGATTGATACTTATCTCCAACTTGTGGATAAATAAGGATGTATACCAATATGAAATTATATATATATTCTAGTCAAATTCTATGATGATAGAGAAATCATTCTCATTTGCTTCTTCCTAAGGTATTCTGTATGACATTCTTCACAAAGTTTTTTTGTCTCTTCTACCAATGTTATATTACCAAGTAGATTTCAGCCACAGTCTGATGTTTTTTATCGGAAAGTTTTTCACTTTCAGCTTTCCTATTCCATACAAACTATTAGGGGCAAGTTTGAATCGGGTTAGGACGGGTCGAGTTAGGATGGGTTAGGTTTATTCCTTATCCAATTCTAAATATTGATTATGTAATTTTTTGAATATGGACTCCGCCCTATACTCGAAGTTAACCTGACTCTAAATGTCGACAATGTCAACTTATAAAACCGAACTTAAACCTGATTAAATATAATACATCCCTTTGTTAACTAAAGTCGTCTCAATGTTATTTGTTATCATGAATGTGTAATTTTGACATATGAAATGATATATGTATATAGATTGTTAATCGTGTATATATAATGAAAAATAGAGAATCATTGATATTTTCGACAAAAAAGATATCATTACTATGTACATAATAATTCAATAAACACACATACAAACATGATGAGTGAGTATCAAGTTATGTTTGTCTCATACCCGACCCTAAATAGTGATTGAGTCTAATTTTTAAACTCAAATTGACTCTAGATCCAATGAGAGTCAATCCTACCCAAGCCCGACTATGTCGGACCGAACTAGATGAGCAGGTGAGGTTGAGTCCTATCACCCTTACAAACTACAATCTTCTAAGCTCTAATCTGAATAGAAAAAGCAAAAATCAGCTGCAACTGAAGTCATTCACACGGATTAAACTTCTTATAGCTAGTTGGTTGGTTCACGTGGTGGGATGTGCACTTAATAGTACATTATATGAATAAGTCTTTTCTAAATCCGTCTCTCCAAACAAATATGTGTCGAATCAAAGCATTATTTTAAACCCTAAAGAAAAAATTCAGAGAAACGCCAAAAGGGTACCCAGCTGTTGTTCTTTAGATAAGAAAAAATTGAATTTAAAACTGACTTAAAGATTCCTCACCCAGATTTGTGTGGTGTGGAAGCTTTTTATAAGACTCATAAGAGTGTGTGGAACCATTTTTCTAGTTTGTTCAGTTTACAACTTATTAATTATCATTATCTTTGTTCACTCCTACCAAATCCTTATTGGTTTTGTCCTCTTTTGTCTTTATCTGGCTGTATGAGATCCTACCATTTAGATGCAAAACTAATCTAGCTACTAATAATCTTGTATAGAAATTTCGACAACTTCCACTCGTTTTCCACATAATACAAATCATTTTTTTCAATTTCATTATTAGAAGAAAAAAATCATCAGTTTAGTAGGGAACAATGCAGAGGCATGCAAATTGGAATTGCATAAACGTATAGGAGGGATTAACATTGATAGATAAATTCAATACTTTTTAAAGAATTTAGATTTTATTAGTTTAATTATTAAACATATATAAGAGTTAAATATAAGTTGTAGCTCGTTCTAGACTCTATTGTGCACTTTAATTTGAAACATTCATAGGATTATGTTGACAAGGTTGTAGGAAGCCAAAAGATGCTGAATCATATATAACAGCAGTTGAATAAAACATCAATAATAAGTTAAAATACATAACATGTCAAAAACATATCCCTGTTAATGTTATCAATCAATCTGAAATTCTGCCCCTGTGGAACAAAGAAAGTGATATAGTTAGTGGGGACCTTATTTCTCTTTTGAGGGCTCGAGGACAATACTTCCAAAACAAGTTTTGTTTTAGAATTCAGGTGCCACTATACCATTCCTCTTCAGTTCTATTCTCTTATGTTTTTTTCTTCCTTTCACTCAAGTTAGAGTAAGATTTTTTGGCACTTTGATTCAACAACAAACACATTAACATAATACCACTTTAAAAATATTATGTGGAACTTGTAGCTATGCACATAAATATTTATTATATTTTTTATGCCGCCATATATACATACACGCCGATTTCCTGAAAACCCAAACATTATAAATTGGACAGCTTGGAGCATTGAACCTTCTCAGAGTTCCTTTTTCAAACCTTTCTTATTTCACTACCCTAGTCTTAGACTCATGGGATGCTATATTAGACAAAGTTGTCATAGTGCATTTTAAATCTAATAGAAGAAAGAAAATAAATGATAATGCTTATGTTTTCTACTTCCATTGGATCTTAAAATGATAATCAGGCAACTTATTGTGCACTTTTAGTCCTGGTCCTCCTTGGATCTAAAATTCATGGGCTTTTGTTGTTGTTGTCAAACCCAATATGTTGAGAAGATAAAAATTGGAGCAGATATAAAACTACTTGATAGAAAGAGTAACATTAAAGTAACAGAATAATAACTTGTTTCATTTGTAAGGAGAAAAATTTAGGTGCTCTCCATAGGCTTACATATCAATAATAATTTAATGAAAGAAACAAATATAATATTTGATAAAATAACAAATAGGATAGATGTCACATTTTTTGTTGACCGAAGAGATAATTTATTTCCTGATATAAGGATGTTCTTCAAGGTATTGGAAGTATAATTGTGTTCTCTCAATAATCATAATTATTAGCACTTCACATGAGAAGAGTCAAACCTAAAAGATTAGTATATTAGATGAGAAAGCATCATAACTATATATCACATCGAGTTTGTTATGATATATAATATGGAACTCTTAACATTGCTGTCCTTTTAAGGGGTGATGTTCATGTCCAATTTCACTCTATCAATAATGATATGATGATAAATAGTCATTAATATATCTTAATTCAGCCTATAAGTAGTTTTTTTAGGAAAATAATCAATCTCCCGTAGTAGTTGAGAGGCCAATTACTTATTTTATATGTATATTTAAGGGTAAATGATGACAACCTCTAGGGGGCTACCTTAAAATTAGGATCGTTTTAGCTTGAAGTCTTGAGCTTTTTAAACTGTAATTCGTTTTTCGTGAATTGTGGGAATTTGGGGTTGTTTTGGTGAGGGAAATGGAAAAGATTAGGAGGGGGAAGCGCCACAAGCATGGAAGCTTGATAAGCTATGAGGTTCGCCACAAGCAAGGAAGCTTGATAAAAATTTGTTAATGGTGGTCACGGCCAACCTAAGGTTTTTAGGAGAAGTTGTTGTCATGCTCTAAACTAAAACAATTCAAATTTACTCAAAATTCAACTTAACTTTATTAATGAATAAACAAAATTATAAATAGACAGATTTGCCTTGCTGAAAAGATAAAGATAAGATCTAATTTAACAAATTGAAATTTGAAGATAAAATCCTAACTAATATATCCTAACAAGCCTAATCTAATTTGATCTGATCAATTTTGGTTGGATTGAGTTGTTGACGATTTGAATTAGCCTTGAAAATTCCTCGAATTAATCTGACCGAATTAATCATAGAATTTCCCTACTTGAGTGGACTTGATCATCTTCTCTTCATCCCTTAAGTATAGCCACAAGTTGGTTCTGAAATTGTTACATTGTTCCTATTTTCATGCCACTTTGTTTATGCTACACCACTTAGCTACTACTATGCCAAATTACAAGGAAATAAATAATTTCCCAATCCCCAAATACATCAAATTAAATACTAAAATACTTGAATGAAAAATAAACATAAAACCTAAGATTACATGAGAATTAAATTCTCATTTATTAATAACAATGCAAATAAAATAAACTAAACTATGCTACATGTATGACCATAGTGCATCTAAAAGACAATAATGTCACATCACATCATTTTATTCTTTTTTCATGCACTTCCCTCTCTCAATTAACGGAAAGGATCCTAACCCCCTTTTTGTGGCACAAGTGTCAATGAAAATGTCAATTGTAATAACATAAGTACATGAGGAAAACCTAATTAAAAAGATTAGTCTATTTGATATGAGAGTCTCGAAATTATATTGGGCCAATAGCCATATTGTCCAAGTTTACTCAGACCGAATTATTGTCCAGCCTAGTTTATCCTATTGATGAGATGGGCTGTAAGATTTGGGCTATGGGCCTATGCCCTGTAAACACAACAACTGAGGAGTCATTACTAAAACCTGCTGCAATCAAATTCTCACATGTCAACATACACAATTACACACTGTCAATTTTCTCTGTTTTTTAATAAAAAAAATTGCTAAGTGATTTAGTTATGTGTTTTTTCCTCATATACTTTCTTCTTCAAAGAGAAAACAACCATTACCATCCTAAATCACCGCACCTGCTACTTACTCTAAGAACAATCATTAAATGCCAATAATTTGCAATAGAATAATGGATTAGGAATCATATTAGTTGGAACAAATATAGTTAATTTATTTTCGTAGTTGATCCATCGTTTTTACATTTGTCTGATTGTCCAACACACAACAACTATTGCATAATATGCCCCTTCGGAATCCGAAATTTCTATGTTTTGGTGAGAATTGAAGTAACGATACAGGTAAGTTCCAAATGAAAGCTAAATGTGACCTAATACCTAATCACCTTACACCTAATGTCCAAAACCATATTCATAAAAATAAAAAAAATGTGGTCATACTTAATTGTTTATACCTTATACCTTCTTCTTTAGTAGGTACATACAATACAATCATATATAACATAGAAAGGGAAAGTCAAGCAATGATGATAAACAATCTTCCACAGTTGCACACACAACCTTAGCTTTGAAGCCAAGTAATATTCATAACATCCACAGAGGTAGTGCTTGTCTCGCAGTATATCACCACATCTTGATCACGACCCACCATACTTCTATGTCACAACCTTCTAGTTAGTAGCGGTTGTAATTATGTCACTTTAATATTTTCCACATAAATTTAGTGGAGTTGATTCAAGCGGTACATGTTTGATTCATATGAAGTAAGGTTTCAAATTTAACTTTTGTGGATGAAAAAAATACTTGCTGAGAGAGTTAGTCTTACATACCTATGAATGTTTTTAGCTCGGACATGTGGGAAACTAAAAAAAGTTAAGGAATGAAACTTAATGGGAAAATTAAGGTGCAAGTAAAGTGAAGATGATGGAGTAAAGATATGATGAGGATCTTGCTCAATGAATTATCATACAGCCATTCACATCACCTCACCCAAATTGGAGTTTGTCAATCATTTTTAAGAATGGACAAGAGTGGGGGAAAAGTGAAACTATTTAAAATTAGTTTTTTCACCCAATATTTTATTTTACACGACACAAAGAAAAATTGAAGGGGATAAACATCTTACATTTTTAATTCAAATAGATGTAGATATGTGACACGTTAAAAACCAACCACAATTAAGATTTAAAACCAAAAAAAAAACATATCTCTTTTAAAATAATGTATTCTCCAGCATGGGAGAAGTTCCCCACACATGTTAATGTGTGTTTTTTATATTAAAATTTAATGTGCTTACCATAAAAAAAGTTTAGAGGAAAAATGAGAGTATAGAACTATAGATAAACATATGTTTTTAAATGAATTAAACATGTGTTTGAATGATTGAATCAGAAAAAAGGTTACCAGAAGGAATTTATTTTAATTACCCATTAGATATACATACATATGTTATAAATTTTTTACATATAAGTTTAAAGCAATATAAACTTGAAGAAATAAATTAACATATAAAAAGTCGAAGGCATTCTTCAAAAGAAAAAAACAATTTATTAAAATAAATTTTTTGAAAGAAATTTATTAATATTCTGACACTTTTATTCTTATTTTGTCTGAGTAGTATAAATATATGAAAAGGAAAAGTTTCAAAAAATTAGTATATGTACGTTTCGCTTGTTCTCTATCCATTCAATAATTGTGATTTTCCTTTTTAATTAAGTACAGAATATGCTGATGATTAATAGTTCCCAAGTTTCCTCCATTGACAAAAATGCATAATACAGAAATGGATTTCTTCAATCGCTTTCTCTTCTGGTTTCACTTTTCATATCATTTTCTATTATTCTATAGCAGCATAGTTTTACTATATTAATGAAAAAACAGAAAGAGGCACTGGTGAAACAATCCAATAAACACAAGTAGTTTGCGTTTAGTGTATGCATGCAAAATGAAGCCACAATTCTCACCTTCTTCATCTCTTCTCAGAACCAATAAGCCTCGTCTCTATCCTTATCTCTTCACTCTATTTGCTTTCATTTTCTTTGTTTCTATTCTCTATGGTGAAGATTTCATGTGCATATTTGGCCAACAGTTCCAACTCTACTCCAACCCTGAAATACTATTTTCATCCCCACCCCGTAAGTGCATCATGTTTTCTCTACTTTTCTGTTGAAGTCATCAAGATCATATATTTATCATTTATTTTATCATTTTTGTATACACTTATGAGAAAACAATGGGATCCATGGGTAACATTTTTTGTACAAATACTATATAATGGAATACCATTTGATTTGTATTTGTGTGTTTGTTTCATTTTTGAAATGTGGGTAGGGGAAGAAAATACAAAAACCAGTGAGACAAACCTTGTCAAATATGATGTTAAATAGTGTTTTTAATTATATACATGTTAGAAGTTCAATCATCTCGTGTGTATAAGTATATGAAAGAGACTTCACTGATGAAAAAAAACAGTTCAATATATCAATGTCTCGAACCAGATTATCGATATTCTTCTTGGTGTTATTTTCATTTGATTCATGTAGAATAGTGATGTTAGGTGATGTGGTGTTTTGAACTGAATTGGGTGTTTGTTGTGAATTGAAAAAGAGATGGTGAAGAGACAGAAAGTGGCGTATGCATTGGGGAAAACGGAGGAAGGGTGTGACGTGTTCAGCGGGAAGTGGGTTTGGGACAACGTGACTCGACCCATGTACGAGGAATCAGAATGTCCGTACATACAGCCTCAATTGACTTGTCAAGAACATGGACGGCCCGATAAGGAGTACCGCCATTGGAGGTGGCAGCCTCACGGTTGCGATCTTCCCAGGTACTTTATTTGTTTAAATAACGGTTTTCAAAATTTCGAAAACAATGAGATTATGGATAATTACAAATATTTGTGGCCGATGTGAACTATAATCGTGGTCGCGATAAGGTTTTGACAATTCTCAAAACCTTGACATATCAGTATCAATATTGGACCATCACTTTAAAACATACCACAATACTATCTAACAAACGAAAACTATTAGTACAGTTCAAGATTATAATTAAAGTGAGTATGTAAGAATATTGAGAGGTTATCTGGGTTCCCATCAAGTGATTGGAGTCATTGGAATATAGGGTATCTGGAATTCAAGTCACAATGTGCAACAATAAGTTAAAGTAATAACAGATAGATCCATACTTGTGTGTTGGGGATGGTATTTAATTATATATAGATGAGTTGATTTCTAAATTAACAATCATGAACGTGCAATCTATACTCTAAATTGCAGCTAGCACTTTAAATAAGCCAATCACATCAAAGGTTTATGGCTGCTATTTTCTGAATTCATAAGTTTATGAGTTTTCAAGATATTAAATGTTTTTGCAATGATTCATGCTAGGATTCATTTTACCAAATTAGAAAATCTCAGCCCAATGGTCTTGCAGTGATTCATCATTTCAGTGTACAAAATTACAAATTACAAAGTACAAATGTAACATACTTTCTGTGATAAATACTGCAGATTCAATGCCAGCTTGATGCTTGAAACACTTCGTGGGAAGAGGATGATGTTTGTTGGAGACTCCCTCAACCGCGGTCAGTATGTCTCATTTGTATGCCTTCTCCATCAGCTCATTCCTGAAGATGCCAAATCCATGGAAACCTTTGATTCACTCACGGTATTCACAGCCAAGGTAAAGTATGCACATGGAAGTATTTTCCAAGTTGTTATGCTTCTTTTTTTTCTAAATGTTCATTTTGATGTGTTTATTTAGGAATACAATGCTACAATTGAGTTCTATTGGGCACCTTTTCTTCTCGAATCGAACTCGGACAATGCTGTGATTCACAGGGTATCTGATAGGATTGTTAGAAAGGGTTCAATCAATAAGCATGGCAGGCACTGGAAAGGTGTTGACATTTTGGTATTCAACACTTATCTTTGGTGGATGACTGGATTGAAAATGAAGATATTGTATGTTCCTCCTTGTATTCAAACAGCTATATGTTTAGGCCTTTCTCATTGCTTTTACCAATGGCTTCTGAAAAATAATACTCCTCTAATTTTCAGACTTGGATCTTTTGATGATGAAGTGAAAGAGATTGTAGAGCTCTCAACAGAGGATGCTTATGGTATGGCTATGAAGAGTATGCTTAGATGGGTAAGGTTGAATATGGATCCAAAAAAGACTAGAGTCTTCTTCACCAGCATGTCACCCACTCATGCAAAGTGAGTATAATTTATAACATATCCAACTCTCTCAAATAATTAAGGGTTGATTGAATATACATAATTGGTTTTATATATCTGACACGTAATATTATGATTTTAGTAGTCTCCGCAATCACTTGTTCTCACAATTCTTCGTAATTGAGTTAAGCGTAACATAATCGCAACTACAACAACAATTTAAAATCGTAGTCGTAACATTTGAAAATACATGGCAGGAGTATAGACTGGGGAGGAGAAGCTGGAGGGAGCTGCTACAATGAAACAAGTATGATAGATGATCCAACATATTGGGGCTCTGACTCAAGAAAGAGTGTAATGCAAGTAATTGGAGAAGTGTTCAGAAAATCCAAAGTGCCCATTACATTTCTCAACATCACACAACTCTCTAGTTACCGGAAAGATGCACATACATCAATCTACAAGAAGCAATGGAGTCCATTGACTCCAGAACAATTAGCCAATCCTGTTAGCTATGCTGATTGTGTGCACTGGTGTTTACCTGGTCTTCAAGATACTTGGAATGAACTTCTTTTTGCAAAGTTATTTTACCCTTGATTGAGCCTTGGAAAGTGTTTCAAATTGAAAACATTCTCTTTCATTCTCTTGGGCCATTAAATTGTAAATGAGAAGGTTCATGCATGTGGCTATTAATTAACCCTTGTTTTGTTAGCAAATGGTATATAACTGGGATGGTAAAGGGGAACAAGCACAGAAAAGAAAGTGGTTTGTGTACAATAATAGCTGCCCCTCAAAAAGGATGAGAAATATATGAGAAAATTGAATTGATTTTTTTTAAACCATGTAGCTGAAAGTTTTTTCTGGTTTTTTGTTCATCAGTATTATCATGTGCACATTTTTTCTGCATTGAATTGCCTTTAATGTTAGATCGATATGAATGGTATAGTTTCAGAATACTGTATGAAAATTTACAGAATATCCAGATATAGTTAATGAGTGAAGGGCTATAATTGATAGGGTAAGATATTATTACATAAACTGATAATTTTGTATAAAATCTTATGAATTTAATATATTAGAGTATAGTGAATGACTTAGATATGTCAAAGACCAATGATCTCATACCATGTAATAATTCCTCTAGATATGGTAATCCAGGGGTTATGGCCTAGTGTTCCACACTTGTAATGAACCTCATGTTCTTGATTTGCTCTTTAAGTTTGGATCATCTAGTGTGATTGATCCTAAGCTAACCCTAGATAACTTGGACAATGGCTCTAAGTGTAGATTATTGGGCCAAATATTAGGGCTAATACGTGAATTGGGATCTTGGCCCAATGGTGTAGGAACAAATTTTATTTTTCTTTATTAGTGTTATTCTCCTCTCTCACATTTATCACCTGTACTCATTGGTATCCCCAATGATGTATCAAACCAATCAAAATGGGTTATTTTATTGGAATTCGTTTTTATAAAAAACATAGATTAATATTTTATATTATTTTAAGAAATATGATTGGTTAGGGACAGAGAAACATGGTTTTTTTAGGACAGAGATCCTTGTCCCTACCCAAATACTCTCATATTCAAATAACATTTGTCCGGATTCCACTATTCTAACCGGGCAACCTCCATACCCCAAGAACAACACTATTTACCTGAAAAATTACCAACAATGTCATATTAGTAAATAATATAATTTGTGGCGTAAGAATTTTTTTGTCACTTTGGAAGAGGGTAAATAATGAAGGGAACACAGCCAAATATAAAACCAGTGACTTTCACTTGTATGTGTAGCACTAGTAATTAATACTCATAAAAGTACATGCCTGTCATGAAAATTGTAATTATTAGATGTTCCCAAAGAAGCATATATATA
>NC_032017.1:20626007-20626322 GCF_001865875.1 Lupinus angustifolius
GGATGAGGAGGAGGATGAGGAAGTGGATAGGACGAGGACGGGAATGAGGTTGAGGATGAGGGTGAAGATAGGATGAGAACGAGAATAAGGATAAGGATAGGATGAGGACGAGGATGAGGATAGAATTCGGACGATAATGAGGATGAGGATAAGATGCGGATTAGGACGAGGATGAGGATAGGATGAGGACGAGAATGAGAATGAGGATAGGATGAGGAGTAGCATGAGGATGAGGATGAGGATGAGGATAGGATGAGGATGAAGATGAGGATGAAGATGAGGATGAGGATGAGGTTAGGATGAGGATGAGGATGA